>NC_045675.1:34493314-34563746 GCF_003331165.1 Xiphophorus hellerii | reverse complement strand
AATGGAGCTGCCGCTGAACTGCTAAAAAATCTGGTTTAAAAGTAAAAGTCCTTCTCCATAGCTATGAAGAACTGAGGGTGCATTCACACCAGCCTAGGATTAGAGACCTGATTCAGACTCTAATCAACTTGTCTAGGAAGTCTGATTTGTTTGGGAGGTGAGAATGCAAATTTGAATTCCAAAACGGACTAAAAAAGCGAACTCCAATCCGCCTAACCACCTCGGTCTCGGTCCAGTTGAAGCAAACTCTGAAACGGTTGGAAGGCAGTGAGAATGCAACGTTCCAAAAGCAGGAAGTTAGCTACAGTGCAGGGCATTCTGGACAACGAAGATGTTGTGTCGGTTGTCATGTCAACGGGTCTGCATGCCGACACAGAAAGCGAGGACAATATGAATATAAATGGTTTAAAGTTGTTTTACAACTGTTATCAGCTTACTGTATTTCCCTTTGCTGTAACGCACTGCAGCTGCTGTAATTTTTAAACCTTTAATAAATGACAAAAAAGGGACTAATTTGCCTTGTTTGTTTGAACATAATCATCAAATAGGATGACATATTTCATATGTGTCATATATAAAGTATATGAGTCATGGTTTGTTACATTTTGACAAACAAAATAAATGAAATTAACAGCGGCAACTATGTAATTATTCACCAATAAAAAAGAGCAATTTGCTTAAAATCTCTTGCATCTTGACAGATCTTTCTTCTGTTTATAGATTTATATCAAGGGAGAATACTTACAGTCAGTACTTAGGGTCTTCAAGGGTTTAAACACACGAAAAGCAACTGGCCCAAACAATATGTCTGCTTTCCTTTTCAAGAACTTTGCAGAGGAGCTTTCTCCAATTTGGCTTAAACTTTTTCAGATCTCTATAGACATTCATTGGGTTCCAGATATTTGGAAGAAATCAATTGTCATTCCAGTTCCAAAAATTGCATGTCCTCAAACTGATAATGATTATCGCCCAGTAGCTCTCACTTCTATTGTAAATAAGTCATTTGAGAAACTCATGTTGGAGCTACTACAAGTGGAAGTGCAGCCATTTCTGGATCCCTTTCAATTTGCTTACGCTAGGAGACATAGTTCCAGTGACGCTATTTTGACACGGATGCACTTCACACTAAAGCATCTGGAGAACTCTGCAGCATATGCCAGACTTCTTTTTGTCAATTTTAGTTCAGCTTTTAATTCCATAAAAACTAAGAGAGACTACAATTAATATTGCTAATCACAGCAGGTAGATAAAAAAAATGTGGTCCAGTGAGCTGTTGAAGAGACATTTGTAGAAATATTTGAACCTCTGGCCTTGTTTTTTCCTGCTGCTTATGAAACTGACAGAAGAGGTGAGGGTTGAGAGGGGGGAGAAATGGACGTGTAACTGTCAGTGACATCAACCATTGTGATTCGTTGACGTTAATAGTCTTGGTCTACAAGTAATTTGAGCTAATCAATCTTTAAGGTTAAGGTTTTAACCTTCCAACAAGAAGAATCAGTTTTCTTGCACACCATGGTGTTATAGGTGGAGTACCTTACTGCAGTCCTGTGTGTGTGTGTGTTTGTTGGCTTCCAGCATTGATTGTCTGTGCCAAACTGAAATTGTAAAAGCAGCATCGTAAATAGTCTGTGCTTTTTCAGTGTCCAATGCTTCAGCTGCACAGTTGCACAGTGAGGTGCTGTTTCAGTTTAGGGGACAATTAATGGGGCATTTCTACATTCTCTGTTACTAGAGAGTGTCAGAGAGACGCCTTCTAGAAATAAAATGGTTTTAGTTATTTTTTTTGGCGTGCTGAATAGACTCTAAAATCAGAAACTATGTTGAGTTGCTGTCTTCTTCTGAATACATATTGGAAACAATTTTAATCCCTTTCTTGATTGCTTCTGGATGTGGTTTGTTGTCATTCAGTTATCACTGTTAGCTGAGCAGGTGTGCAGAGCAACTTGAGGAACTTCACACCATTAACGGTTGATATTTTGTTGCAGCCAGTCAGGTTTGGGTTTCAGTTTTCTGAACTCCAGCATGCTTCTACTGAACAGCTTAAATCATGTGAACCTGGAAACAATTCAAACCTCCTGTGTTCAATGAAATACTAATGTTGTTCCTCTCGATCCAGGTGACTCTCCAGGTACTAAATCAGTTGATCCAAAAGATCAGAGAAGATCTTCCTAACCTGGAGGCAAGTGAAGAAACGGAGCAGATCAACAAACATTTCAACAACACGCTGGAGCATCTCCGTCTGCAGAGAGAGTCTCCCGAGTCCGAGGGACCTGCATACGAGGGATTGGTCCTTTGAAACCAGTAAAGTTTGCCCTCTGTTACATTTCAGGGAGCCATGTAAATGTATCACTATCATATTGTGACATGCATCTGCACACCCACTCACTGAGAAGCATCAGGTAGGCCAGAAATAAACAGAAATGTAGAGGAGAATTAAATCACTCAGTCTTTCATGTTATTGTATTTTCCTTTGTTTTATTTACTCGTTACTTTCTCATATATATATTTTTGTGCAGCTGGTTAGATCAGTAAATAAGCATGTCAGTACTGCTAAAATTGTCATTCCTCCTAGCTGATAGTCTGTGACAGCTGGACACAGGCCGTATACGTTTAATGCCTGTTGCTGTGAGAAATTAATTATCTATAGAATTGAACTGTGGTCTTCGAAAATGTACAATTTCACAGCTTTTTTGGTTATTCAGAACGTGTCTGTAGCACAAAATCTTCTTTCAAACTACAACACATCAAATGTTTTTGCTCCAAGGAAAAGATTCCAATTTACAAGTTTTCAATTAAAATGTAATCAAACATTTGAACAATGAGCTAATAAATAAGAAACACTGCATGATTATTGTTTGTAATAAATAAACTAATTAAATGTAGAAAGTGTCCTTGATCTTATGTTCCTCTGTACTTGTGCTTTTTCTTTTTTAGCTAACCAGTAGTAATGACCTGTTCTAGGTTGCTTCAAACTGAAGTCCTGGTAGTCAGTCAAATCTCTGTAACTTGAGCTGTGTAGTTCATGAACTAAGACCAGTTAAATTTTTCCAAGAACTGTGAGCTTCTGAACATGCTCAATTTTATTGTTTATCTTTAGGCAAGGCTGATTATTTTACCATTAGAATGTGTTTAAAAACATTATTGATTGATACATGGTTAGAATGGAAGTCATTGGGACCAAAATGGTACCGAAGGTAAAGAGTATACACAAACTGCATATAACTTGTTCTACATACCTTACAATGAAAAGGTATGTAGAAAGGACAAAGACATTTTAAATTGAAACCAAATCTTTGCTAAGTTTTATGAAATTGACCTTCACACCGACATGGATATTGACAATAAAAAAAACATATAAGCAGGATGTCCCACTTTGGGTCACCAAGATGTCTTGAGCGTTAAACTGCTCATAAAACATTGAACTAATTTATATTAACACTGTTGGTAATGTTGGCTAGCTAAAGTATCAATCTTTTGTAGTTGTCAATTTTGTGATTAATTTACCTTTAACGATATAATTTCACAAGAGACTAAGAAAAAAGCTTAAAAATATTTAAATATAGATTTTAAAAATTAAAAAAAAAATCTTCTGAAAAAAAAAACAACTCAAAAAGGGCACTAGGGGCATCAAGGATAAAAGGGGTAGGGACCCCTTCCCCCTCCCCTCCCCTTCCCGCGCACGTGCCTGAAGCCATTTATTTATAAGCTGCCTGTCATGTAAAGTAAAAACATGAAGCAATACAGCAGCTTAATGAAAGCCAGGAATAAAATAAATTAAATAAAGCTTACCATAATTTGCAATTAAATAAAACACACGAAACAAATGTTCCACAGGTAGGACGTATTTATAAGAAATCTGCTGAGTAAGCAGATGTGCGCACGCGCATTACCACAAGGTAGGACGGATTTACGGGTAGCACAGATAAACAGAAAACCTGTCAGAACCGACTTTGGGCTTCCCTGTACTAGAGCTTGAAGAAGAAGCGGGAGATGACGGTAGATTAATGCCTAAAGAAAACACAAGGTAGAAATCTAAGCATTGAAACCACTGATAATGAAAGACCAACATTTTTGTAATAAATACTTTATTAGACGTTGATTCTGTATAGAGAAATCATGTGCATAAATTGTACGTTTACAAAATAAAGATGCTTTCTGTCCAGAAAGGCGCATTCACAAAGCGGGCGGCTTGACTGAAGGAAGAGTGCAGCTGGACCGGTACCGGTAACACGGCTCCTTCTTTAAGGTTCGCTCAGAGCTCCAAGGTGATCAGTCCGAGCAATCTAAATATAATAAACCATCATCAATATTTCCCAGCAGATCAATATGATCTCTGTACACACGCTCCCTCTGAATCCTTCCATTGACGATGTTCTCCATCAGAGCCAAAGCGCTCCACAATTACACAGCTCACCTTTGCGCAGCTACTTTTATATAGCTACATGCATATGTAGTGGTATAGAAATACACATTTCCATACAAATAGTTTCCTGGGGTCTCATGCATAAAAGAGTGCGCAGTTTTCACACTAAAATTTGGCATACGGACAAATTTAGAAAAGTGAGGTGCACAAAACAATCCGGATGTACGCACATACCTGCACACCTTTCCTTTATACATCTCAACTTGCGGGAAATGAAGCGCAGCTGCTGGTCCTCCCTGTCGCCACCCATAAATACATATGTAAATTAGTATAAATATCCGGAAATCTGCCACCAAGTAGAGCAATAACCATGGCAACGTCCTTGTTTGTAGCAGTATTTATAATAATAATAATATTATTATTATTATTATTATTATTAATATTATTATTAATTATTATTATTATAATAATATATTATTATTATTTTATATATATAATTATTATATATTATAATATTATTATTATTTAAAAGGTACTTTCAGGGCACAAAAGGTTACCACACAAAAAATAAAAATAATACATTTTAAAGAAAAAAAATCCAAATAAAAAAAAGAAAATAAAGAGAGCGTGCAAATGTTTGAACAGTTCAGTCAGGATTTAAAGACAGGTAGCGAGTCAGAAAGCTCTTTGAGTGGGAAGGTGGACATTTATTCTAAATAGTGGAATAATGTGCATAAGTTGTACATTTACAGAATAGAGATGCTTCATGTCCATAAAGGCGCATTCATAAAGCGGGCCTGGCTCGACTGAAGGATGACTGCAGCTGGACCGGTACCGGTACCGCACGGCTCCTCCTTTAAGTTTTGCTCAGAGCTTCAGGATGATCAGTCTGGATTAATCTAAACACTAATAAACCATCATCAACATTTCCCAACAGATCAATATGATCTCTGTACACACGTTCCCTCTGAATCCTTCCATTGACGATGTTCTCCATCAGAGCCAAAGCGCTCCACAATTACACGGCGCACCTTTGCGCAGCTACTTATATAGCCTACATGTGATTGTATACACACCTTAATCACCTTAAAAATAATCAAACCTGACCTGTTTGGAGTTAATTTGCTGATCCAACCTCGTTTTCTATTTTAGTCAGAATAAAATTTCCCCATAGATCCATTTCAGGTACTTTGGCGCACAGACCAACGCATTTTGCCTCATAAAGTTACATCTTTATGAGACAAACACTGAGGGAAAGTACATTGGAGCGAGGTTTTCACATCCTTTTATTTTTATTTTCTTTATTTTGTGTGCGTGTTAGGTTATTGTCTGAGGATAAATGCGGTTCAGTTTCATCGTTTAATATTAAAACCATGAAAAAAACATCGGGTTTGATGCTTCTTGGTCTAAATAACTGAATGTAGTCAGATTTCAGTGTATTTATTTTGATGCTTTGAAGTTTGATGTTGTTAACAGAAAACATTTGCTTCGCTGCCGCACATTTTCACGCCAGGGAAAATGTGTGCGTATATTTATGCAAACTATGACCCAAAGTACATTTTTATACATGCCGGCTTGTGCGTGAAATATTGCGCCGCACAGCTTTGTGCGTTCGCAGGTTTATACGTGAGGCCCCAGGGGATAAGTTCCGGTTGGTAAAGTGGGCGTGGAATAAAAGAAGCTGTCGCATTCAATCGGAAACATGTCCACCTCGTGCTCCCACTGTGTGGCTCGAGTCCCGTGGGTTCTGGCTGTAAACCAGCGACAGATCGTAAAGTGTGGTGCATGCTGCTTTGGTTTCCTGGTGGTAGGTGTCCTCTCTCGTTGCTAGTGATGGGTAAATGAGGTGTCATGTATCGTTTCGACCCGTAGCAAAACTGTATTGATACTGTGTCGATACTGTGTCACTGAATACTGACACCTGCTGGACATTAAAAATCTCTACAGGCAACGTAGTTGACAGACTGATTTGATGACCTAGTCTATACAATAAGATTTAAGTCATTGTATTTTATTGCATATTATATATTGTATTATTTCATATCTTCAGTTAAATTCAAAATATATTTGATATTCTTCGATACAGTCAATAAATAATGTGAACATGTACCAAGTGATGAAAATGAAAGTGAACGTGTTTGGAATGAGGATACTTGTGGACTGTTTTATTTATTTATTTATTTATTATTATTATTTTTTTTTTACAAATTTTCATTTAAAAAATTAATTTTTCCAACATTTTTAAATTTAGTCTGTTCCGTTTTTTTGACACAACTTCTCCTGCTGTAGAAAAAAATAGGTAAACAATACATTTATATGAAATAATTTATAAAAAGCAACTAAGCAATTTGTAGAATGGCTGTATACCTGAATTTATCCTAGGTGTATCTGGGACTTCATTCGGATGCGTGGCCCTATAATGCCTCAGCATTGGGAGGTGAATTTATTTAAATAAGACAGTTCTGTCAAACATATGTAAGATCCGATGTAAGATCAAAATCGTCCCACACTGCGGAAAACTTTCGTTTGCCTTGAGGCTCCATAGTTGACGCCATACAGTAAAAGATAAAGAATCGTTTTGGCAAATGCATCCTGTTGACAGATTCGCTTCCTTATAAACACAGTTTGGAGCGTCAGCGTCATGTCAAAACAGTTGCTGTATCGGTCACGTGACTTGCTGAAATCAATACACGCACAGACACGGGTTTTGGTCTATGGGCTTGATGCATGCGCCGACGCATCGGTGTTGCCGGACCCATCACTACTCGTTGCACTATAGCTTATTTTTGTTAGAAAATCTAAATTATAGTGTGGTCATAAGTAAACGCCACTGCGTTGCTCTCCTCCTTGTCCTGCGAGTGTGCGTGCACGCGCGCGCGCGTTAGTGTGGATTTGCAGGCAAGTAATTAACGTTCATTTTCATCGCTAGTTTATTGCAGTGTTTTTTGAAACTGTACCGCTGCTGGTTTTTGTCTTCCGGATTTCTGCACGCACACCTGTCTTGTATCCAGACTATGGTGACGGTCACTCGCCTCAATTGAAGTTGTGTTCCTGCTGTTAAGTGGCCAGTGGGCCACACCTGGGGCCTCATGCATAAAACAATGCGCAGTTTTCACACTAAAACTTGGCGTACGGAAAAAATTAGAAAAGTGCGGCACACACAAAAATCCGGATGCATAAAGCCGTGCGCACGCACGTAGCTGCACACCTTTCCTTTATGGATCCCAATTTGCGCACAGAACAATTATTTGAGATAAAAACTGAGGAAAAGTACTATTTACATTTGAGTGTGTCATGGTGAGGTCTAATTTTCTTAACCACATGCAGAACACCACTGGAGAACAGAGATCAGCAAAATATAGTTTATTAATGTAAACACAGATTCGGTGGATAGAACGACGAACTGTCAGGAGAGGGCTTCTGGGGGAGGTCGGCACACTGAGAAGTAGCAGAGGGAATGGTAAGTTCAGGGGTAATCGGAAATGGGAGCTGTGAGAGTAGTAGCCGATCTTACTTGGGAAAATGATGATGACAGTCCTGGAGGCACTCCGCTGGATACCGGGTCTTGGCTTACAGTAAGTTCGAGTGGCGTCCAGGAGGATCGGAGGAGGCTGCGGCAGAGAGCGGGCCAGTGTTTTCTGTGGTGGAGGACAGACGAGGAGCGGATCCACAATCCGCCGAATAATCCGGAATGGAAACGGGGCTCGGGCAACCCGTGGGTAGGTGGTGTCTCGAGGTGAGTCAAACCAGGAAGGACTCTTCAAGGAGGCCGCTTGGCGTCACGAAGGAATAGCTGTAGGAGGAAAAACAACGAGAGGGATACTCAGAGGATCTTTCTGGAAAGGCTCGGAGGTAGCTCTCTAGGGGCTTAGAGTACCATATAGGCTAACACTCAAGCGACGAAGTACTGGTAGTCCGCTCCTCTTAAGCTCCATGACTGAAGAGGTGATTAAACACCGGTGCGCTGAACCAAGGCCCGTCCCTCCAGAGAAACCTCCGCCTGTAGACGCCATCTGGTGGATAAGGAATGAAACAGCAGCAAAAAGGAAACCCCCCAAAACCCCGATTCCCAACAGAGTGAGGTTTTCACATCTTTTTATTTTTATTTTCTTTTGTGTGCGTGTTAGGTTTTTGTCTGAGGAAAAATGTGGTTCACTTTCATCTTTTTACGTTTAAGCAATAAAATATTAAAATCATGAAAACATCGAGTTTGAAATTTCCTGGTCTAAATAACATTGAATGCAGTCAGAGTTCAGTCTATTTAGGTGAGTTTTGACGCTTTGTAGTTTGATATTGTCCACAGAAAAAGTTTGCATGGCACACATTTTCACGCCATGGAAAAAGTGTGCGTATATTTACGCAAACTTTGAGCAAAGTTCATTTTTATACATGCCGACTTGTGCGTAAATTATGGTGCCGCACATTTTTTTGTGCGCAGGCACGCTTTATGAATGAGGCCCCTAGTCTGGATATTTTAACTTGTATTTTCTATTTCTTTTTTTAGTATCTTGTTTCATTTACAGCTCTTTTGATTCTTATTTGGGCTGTCATTGTTTTTCTGTTATCTTAGGCAGGGTTGTAACATGCATTAATTGTATTTTCTGTTTGCAGTTGTTGAGGCACGGTGGTGGTGCTGGTGTGGTGAGGGTGTCTTCCTCTTCTGTGTGACGTCATGGTGTTTTAAAGGGTTTTTTGTTTTGCTGTGTGTGGTGGATGCAGTTCCTTGCCATTGGTCCCTTGTACTTGTAACCTCAGCTACTGTGGGTTTTCTTCTTTCTTTTATAGAGAATGATGTTTTTAAGAATATTTTAAAATAGAATTTAATAAATTGCTTTGAGAATCCAAGTCCAACTACCTGCATATCTGAACTTGTGTGCCTTTAAAAGAAGGTAATATTCCCAGGGTGGTGTTGTTGAACTACTTATTTCTTTGGGTCCAAAACTGAAGTTGCATAATATTCCTGAGTTCCATCTAGTGTTGCCACACATGCACACCTTAATCATCTTAAAAAAATAATCAAACCTGACGTGTTTGGAGTTAATCTGCTGATCCATGTAAGATAGTGTGGTCAAGGATCCACAAGGTGAACAAAAACAAACAGCACCAGCCACCAGTTCCAGAGTATTCCAATTAATTTTATTTGCTTCTTAACTTTCTGACAACCATCCTCTCTCCTTGAGCTTCCAAAAAACACTGTTTTTATAGCCAATTGGCAACACACCTGCACATGAGTGGACCAAGCCACAATTAAACAGGTAAAAAAAAAACCCAAAAAACAAAGTCTAAACAGAAACAAGAATAATATTATTAATCTAATGTACAAACTCATCTACATAATGAAATAGTCTGCAAAATAAACCCTGTAATACAAGATAACTCAAAAGTTACTTTAAAGAAAAACAAACAAAGCAATACTATAAAGAAAACCCTCTAATTGGTATAACCCAGCAAGGTAATCAGTGACATCATCCAGCCATTTAAGCAGGAAATACTGGGCCGGCCCCTCCCATACTACTGACCTGCAGATCTACAAGGGACAACAATGGTAAGTAAAAAGGAACACAAATACCATGAATATACTTTGAAACAAAAAAAAATGAGTTCAACCAATAGTCCAGAAGTAGTAGCTTTAAACTAAACATATAAATAGATGGAAACTGCAACATAATGCTAACACAAACAAACCCGGGATAGTAAGTGAAGCAAAGTTGCAAACTAATGTTTAAATTTAAGCATTATGACCAGCTACAGAAAGTAAATGTATCAGAAATAAGAATAAGGAACAAGTGGTGAACACAAACTGAACCACTTTGTCACAATCCAACCCAGCTTTTTCTTTTTCAGTGAGAATAAAATTACCCTGCAGATGCATTCCATGTGCTTTGCCACACAGACAATGAGTTACATCTTTGAGACAAAAACTGAGGAAAGCTATTTACATTCGAGTGAGGTTTTCACACCCTTTTGTGTGTATAATGTCTAGGATAAATGCGGTTCACTTTCATTGTTTACCTTTAGACAACATAGGTAACATAACATTACCTTTAGATGCTCCTTCTTTCCGCTAAGAACAGAAACGTGTCTGTTTTCTGAAAACTAAGGTTTTGTATTGTTGCTAATCATGTTCATGCCTGTACCATGAACACCTTTTTTATTGTAATAAACATCAAAAATAATTTGCCATCGATTTCTTTTTCCTGCTTTGTTTTCTTATACCACCAGTTGGCCTTCAACAAAGCGTAACCAGCGACAAATGTTGGTGTTCCACTAGTCCTCTAGTGTGATGGGCAAGTAGGCTCAGCAAGATGGTCGATTTACCCACTATTTGTCTATATTTCCTTGAATGATGTGACCTTTTATTGAACATGCTGGCAATAAAAGAGAATGAAGAAGAAATAAAATGTCATGATTTTGCAGAGATTCTTGCCATGAAACTATCATTGAATAAGGCTGAATGCAAAGTAACAATTATGTTCAAAACATTTGGTGAGAATATTGTGGAATAAAAACAAGAAAAAATGAAAGTATTACTACACTTATAAAAACTATCAGGCACAGGTCAAGACGCTTAAAGTAACTGGAAAACAATGTAAGCTTGTATGATCACTGCATTCTGCTTCCATTTATTTTGTTTCATGGATATTAACTAGAAAAGACGGAGCTTAAAAAGCATTGAACAGGTCGGCAATTGCTATAACTGAAATAAAACGTATACAATTTTTGAAAAACATAAGATTAGAAGGGGAAAAATCAATTGCTTCCTGATAAGTTTCGGTCCCCCTTGTAGTCCAGCAGGTGGCACTACTGCACATTATAGTTGGTATCACATTTGTATTAAGACGCCAGAATAAGAAAAGGAAATTGACCATGGTCCTGGAAGCAGACGAAACCTCAGTCTAAGATAATATTTTTCAACTGTATGGCTGAGTGTTACTGCAGGATCATCAGGTCTGATCCGGTACCGGTCCACGCGACTCAGAGAGGTCTGACTTCGGCTCTTCGTGTCTTTGCGGAACTGAAGGACCATGTCGGCCCACAAAACAAAGAAGGTTAAAATGGCAACTAAATCCTGTCCTGAATGTGACCAACAGGTCAGTTTGTGTACAACAGAATATCTAGTTCTGATTTCTTTCTCAGCCAAAAGCAAGTTCACCAATCCTGGGGTGAAAGAAAAAAATAGAACATTTCCTCTGGATAATTATTGTATAATTTTCGAAATTGATAAATCTTGGTAGGTTGTCTGATGTTTACAGTTATAAGAGATTTAAATGCAATTTAATTAAGTTGTCTGTTGGAGAGAAATCTGGATCCTCACCCCTTTGGGTTTCCTTACTTGTCCAGATGTTGGTGAGATGCATGCTATGCTTTTATATACAGTGAGTGACACGTTTTTCTATTGTTCATAGCCTTCTGGTTGGCAACAGTCCAAATAATGACGCATTTCAGTTGCATTTAAAAAAATGTTACTTCAGAAAATGGATTTTATTTATATGTGCACAGTGTCATTAGTAGAACAGCAGAAATGCAGGTCCCAAAGTGTTGCAATTCTTCTTTTCTCTTTTGTGACTGTACAGTTTTATCAACAGTGAACATTTAGTATTTGGCAGATTGTCACACTGGGTTATGCCATCAGAGAATGAGAATCAATGATAAAGGTTTTAGAAACTTACCAACTACTGGCTCCAACCAAAGAGTGAACAATAAAGAGTTAATGTGATCCTGTGGTCTCGAGAAAGTCAGATTTTGAGGCTTGACCACACCCACATGCTTTGAAACCACAAAATATATTGACTCTTGATTGCCAATATTTCAAAACAATACGACTCATTTAGAAGTCTCTAATTGGAAAACTCTAGAAGGAGTATACTCAAATGTGTTGAAAAGAGACAAAAGGTGGTTTTCATCCAAAATTGGCCAACTTCCTCTGGGATAGGGCCAGAGTTCCAAGAGACTTTTTTGTAAGTCTTAAGAAGTTACATGTTTACCAAATTTCATAATCCTAGGTGAAAATATGGTTTGGTGCTGATTGTTTTAATGCTTCTAGCAATAAGGCTAAACCCAACTGCTATTACTATTTTTAGTAATAGCAATAGGGCTCACTATTATTAGAGTGAGCTTAGCCTCACTCTAAGCTCTAGTGATCTAGGAATATTTATGCAAATGCTGCAAAAATATTTGTTTAAATATTTGTTCATGCAACTGTTTAATATTTGGTCAAACATAGACTTTTCCTACTCTCAGAGTGGTCTAGTGTGATGTCAAAATTTGACCACTGATATTTTCTTAGGGACCTGAAAAGAATGAATCAAAGGTTTTGTACCTTTGTGATTTTCTTTGTAGGACTTATAAAGACATTTATTGTATTATAACATGCTCAGTTATAATGCTCAGAATGCTCAGAAATTCACAATTTATGCAAATTTTCATCCCCTAAGGTCATGCTGACTTAATTTGAAAGAGATCAATTGAAACCAAAATTACAAATTCCATCCAAGATGGCTGACTACATGTTTGTTGTTGAAACTTTTGGGGTAAGTCTTGGGAGGTGTACCAAACAGGATTTTGAAAGTTGCCCCGGCAGTGCTGTTGACCTATTTTTATTCTGCATTCTTTTGCGCAACACATACTGTATGTAAATTTCACTCATGTATAAAGTTCGGTGAGTTTTTGTACATGTGTGGGCCTCTAAAACGGCAATTCATTTTCAGGAAAATGAATAAATTGATACACTGGACCTTCGCAGCTCTTTCGCTGCTAAGACAAATGTATTTGCAAATTACAGTAAAAATTGTGTACCTGTTTTGCTGGTGGCATATATTTTCAATCCCTCTTGACCGTCATGAAAACATCGTTTAATATTAGCATTATATAAAAATCTGCATTTTCTTTTACAGATTCCAGTTGCCTGCAAGTCCTGTCCATGTGGTTATGTATTTATCAGCAGAAAACTTCTAAATGCAAAACTCAGCGAATGTCCTTCACCAGCTATTACAGGTAAGGTTCACCTCACCAAATGCATGGCATAAAGTATTCAAGCTGGTGGCTGGATATTCAGATTGAGAGCGACGCAGCCTGTCTGTCTATTTCAACCTAACTTTAGTTAATAGATGAGTATTACTGTAAATCAGAATTGAAGCTTGTGCTGACTTGACCAGTTACTAAGAATAAAGCAGCTTGTAGAATGTATTCGGTTTTATGGTCAAATTAAATTCAGTGTGGAAGATGGAGTTCATCACAGTATCACAAAAGAAACTTTTACTGGTGGAAAGAATTTAAAACAAGTGGTGCTGGGCATATGTAGCCCAGGCTGGATATGCCCAGAATGGGGAGTGATTGCAGCCTTACTCGGCATGAGGCTGCAATCAACCTCATGGGGAGTGAGGACAAGATGGGTAGCCATTGAGCAGTTGGTACCTACAGCTTTATTTTGTGCCGTCTGAAATAAAAGGCGAGCTTGTTAAAAAAATAGCTCATCATGCAGAGGGACTGGACAATCAACTATTGAGAAATTATTGTTATCTGGAAGCGTGGACTCTGTTTAAAAGTCGGCCTTCTGTCACCTTAAGAACATTTCCAGGATTAAAGGACTAATGTCTCAGCCAGATCTAGAGAAACTCATCCATTCGTTCATCTTCAGTCGTATTGATTATTGCAACAGCGTCTTCACAGGTCTGTCCAACAAATCAATCAAACAGCTGCAGCTGATCCAGAACGCTGCTGAGTTCTCACTAAAACCAGAAAGATAGAGCACATAACACCAGTTTTAAAGTCCCCACACTGGCTCCTTGTAGCTCAAAGAATAGACTTTAAAATACTGTTGTTAGTTTACAAATCACTGAACGGCTTAGCACCACAATACATTAAAGATCTGCTGTTGTTGTATCAACCTTCCAGACCTCTCAGGTCTTCCGGTTCTGGTTCTGGTTCTGCTCTGCATCCCCAGAACCAGAACCAAATGAGGAGAAGCAGCTTTCAGCATCTATGCACCACAAATTTGGAACAAACTTCCAGAAAACTGTAAAACAGCTGAAACACTGACTTCCTTTAAATCTAGACAAAAATCCCACCTGTTTAGGATTGTATTTGAAACATAATCAATTACACATTTAATGATGGAACCTGACTTAATGTCATGGTTTGATTGTTGATTCTATGTTGAAATTGCACAAAAATCCGTGAGAGACGGCGGAGTCCCAGCTCAAAATTCTGTGAAAGAGGTGTACGGAGCCTTGTGCCAGAAGCCCATTAAAATGCTGTCTACATCGTTTTAAACTGTGTGATTGTGAGCGTGAGTGGGAATAAAAATAGCAATAGATATTTTGTTCCATATAACACAGTCGGAGTGTAACCGGTAAACCTTTTATGGATGCAAACTCGACTAAAAACCCACATGTTTAGGATTGTATTTGAAACATAATCAATTACAAATTTATTGATGGAACCTGACTTAATGTCGTGTTTTGATTGTTGATTCTATGTTGCATTGTGTTTCTGTGTTTGATATGATGTAAAGCACTTTGAAATGCCTTGCTGCTGAAATGTGCTATACAAATAAAATTTGATTGATTGATTTAAGTTGTAAGTGAATGGATTTAATTTAATCCAATCCCTATTGTTTGCCTGTAACATATGTAATGCACCAGCTCGAATGGGCTTACTAGAAATTGCATTCGCTACAATCGACCTCATGGGGAATGAGGCCACAACATCTTTGCCAGCATTAAAACATCTTATACATTCCTCCTGCTTAGACTTTTATTTAGGGATGTCATCATCTACAGTCTATAATATCATTAAAAGGTTCAGAGCATCTGGAGAAATCTCTGCAAGTAAGCAGCAAGGCCCACATTGAGTGCCTGCGACAATCAATCCCTCAGACAGCACCCAACATCATTCCGTAACGAATATTTCCACATGTGCTCAGGAACACTTCAGCAAATCATTGTCAGTGAACAGTTTGTTTTTACATCTACAAATTCTAGTTAAAACTCTAATACGCTAAGCGGAAGTCATATATCAACAACACACAGAAATGCTGCTAGCCTGATGAGCTGATCAGCTCATCTTGAAAAGTGTCCTGGGGTTTGATGAGTTCACACTTCAAATTGTTTTTGGAAATCATGGACGATGTGGCCTCCAGCTCAAAGAGGAAAAGGATTGTCTGGAACACAGGCCATCATCTGTGATGGGGTGTCTTAGTGCCCACAGCATGGGTAACTTGCACATCTGTGCAGGCACCATTGTTGCTCCAGTACTGAAAGGTTTTGGAGAAAGATATACTGCTATCCAAGCAACCTTTTTTTCAGGGACGTACTTGCTTATTCCAGCAAGTCCAAGCCACATTTTGCACGTGTTACGACAGCGTGGCTTCATAGTAAGAGTGCCGGTACTAGACTGAAATTGCTAAGGTATTGAGGTGTGATCATAGAAGCATCAAATGTTTCCCTGCAAATAGTCAACAGGGTCGCAAGAAACTTGTTGAGAAAAAAAGATGTAAATTAACTACCATTGAAAATGTGTTTTGCATTATAATGCACAAAATACAGCAACAGAGAATCTGGAATGTTGAGCAACTGAATGCAAGCAAGAATGTGAAAGAACTCCCTCTACAAAGCTTCAACCAATAGCATCCTCAGTTTCAACACAGCTTTTGGGTCTTGTTAAAAGAAAAGGTGATGTAACACGATGGTAAACAAAGCCTTGTCCAAACGTCATTAAAATGTGTAGCAGGCATCAAAATCTAAATGAGTGAATATTTGCAAAAAACCCCAAATTTATCTATTTGAAAATGACAT
Organism: Xiphophorus hellerii; assembly: GCF_003331165.1. Classification (NCBI taxonomy): domain Eukaryota; kingdom Metazoa; phylum Chordata; class Actinopteri; order Cyprinodontiformes; family Poeciliidae; genus Xiphophorus; species Xiphophorus hellerii. Next base: position 34,547,588 of record NC_045675.1, on the reverse strand, counting down.
ATCTTGTAGAATTAGAATTTAGAATTTGTCACTGTACACATGTAAAAGGAGATTAAAGCCAGAAAATGTGGCACAGCAGTTAGCCATGTCTCAGAGATAATAAAAATCTATCCCTAACAGTCCCGAACATTGCGATTTCCAGTGAGTTGTAGTTCCAAATCATCCATTTTATGCACCAGAAATCTGACATTAGAAAGATACAGGAATCGGTAGAGTTGGCTTGTTTGGTTGTTTTCTCAGCCTTAACATAACACCGAACCTGCAGCGCTGTTTCTGCTTCCTCCTTCTCCTCTGTTTGCGGCATCTCCTAGACCCAACAACAATCCACAGATAGCCTAGTGATCTTGCTATGTCATCTGGGATGTTATGCTTATGATGAAATTCGTTTGAAACAGATATCTAATGTTGGTTTCCAGTGTGTAATGAATGTTTGCTGTACTTGTGGATCAAAAAGCGAATAAAAATGACAAAAAAAAAAGATTTTTGCTGCTGATTCTGATTCCGATCACCCATGAGGGGCCGATCACTGCTGATCATCTGGATTGGTTGTTAATTTTTCACTTTAGGTATAAATGCTACTATGTCCTCTGACAAAAATTTAAAAATGATCTGGTAATAAATTAACATAGTTTAGACATGAACATGCAAAATACTTTCAGGCACAATACAGCAGCTACTCTGTCAAAAGGCCAATTGAAAAACCTGCAATTAGTAAAACAATATTTAACAGTAAGGCTCTCAGTATGCTATTATACACGAGTCAAATAAATCTGCCTATATTAAATAATGTCAAGAAAAAAGGAAACATTCATTCAAAGTTAAATGCAGGCTGCATCAAAATAAACAATCCTGAGTTACTAAATCAAAACTTCCTGAGAGCATTGCTAGCTGATTAATGCTGACTCTGATTGGTTGTTTCTGACTGAACTCTGCCTCCTCCCAGCATTCTGCAGAATTCTGCAGAATGCTGGGAGGAGGAAGAGGAGATCGATTTATTTATTTATTTTTCCAGAGATTATCTTCCTCGTGTTAGGGCGTAGTGAAAGTTTTAATACATATGTAAAATCTTATGTTTGTTTAAATTGTATGTTGCAGCTTTAAGCAGATGTTCACTGCCGGGTAGAGCAGAAACGGCACTCCGTCTGTAAAATATTACTACTCAAGAGCGTAGCGTTGGTTCAACATCAAGAGCAGAAGCAGCGTCTTCCACTGCTAGTTTGTTTACTTAAATTATTTTTTGGGTTATTTGCTCCTCCGAGTGAGTGTTGGTAGGTGTGTGCTCCTTTTAATGCAGTCTGATCTCTCTGGATGGCTTTTTTTTTCTTTCAGTGAGCCTCGATGTAGCCAAACTCCGTCAAGGGTTTGTTTTTTAAATGTTATATTAGACTCGTTGTGTTGATTCATTTTGACGAGGTCATTTTCCGTCGCAACACGCAAACTTCCCCATTTACTCTCAGTGTTGAAGTTCCACACGACATTGCTTAGGATTTGTTGCTGCCCGCTTGTGAAGAAAAAAGGACATCAGCTCCACATGTAGGCTGCGAAGTGAGATACAGGTGACTGGTTTGTGTTATCAGCAACACAAGACCGTGATCGGCGATCACCAATCATACACTTTTTCACGGAAATTGGCCAATTATGATCGGTGGCTGATCGATTGGCACACCTTTAATAAATACATCACTTCAAAGTGAAAAGCATTCATTTATGTCTCTTCAAGTTTTTAAAAATATAATGTCCTATTAAAATATAAAATTACACTTTTTGTGCATCCTTACTGGTCATGTGTTTTTGTTTCAGACAAACTGGACTTCAAGCGCAGAAGAACAGAGCGCATTCGCAGAGAGAGGATTGGCTCTCCTCTAACCAGTGACTCGGAAAACCACAGAAGATCCCGAGCCAACAGTCAGTCAGATACCATCCGTAGAGGCCGTGGTCGACCAAAGACTGTGGGCCTGAAGAAACAGGAAGAAGAGAAGGGTAAATCCTTGCAATTAACATCTATCCAGACAAGCAATAGTTTTTATTAGAAAAAACTCAAAAGTTTTGGGTCCAGAGTTTGAGTGACATATCCAAAATTGACTCAGTTAGCACATTTTAACAAGACTTATTAATAAGCAGAGGTCTATGAATACATAGTGAATATTGTAAAGTTTCAAGAATTATTGAATTCATTTTGAATTTTATGTTTGGCCCAAATTGGGCTAATAGGAGTCACTTGTTTGTGTTGTGAAAAGTTTTGGTGTTGCAAACCAAACTGTTTTTAAATGTTGCAATATTGTTGCAACAAAATGTCTAATGTTTATTGGACATTATTTGGACTAATGAAACGAATGTTTCACTGCTGTGGTGATGGCATGTGAACATAGAGTAACGTAATAAGACCAGGGAATTTGGTAAGACCTGTGAGAAAACTAACGTGAGAGCAGGCGGCACAATCCGGGATATTTAAGGGAAAATAATACAGGAGAACGACGAGAAATCGGCAGTTTCTCGTCCAAAACAGAAAACTTGACAAGGAAAGTGCTGTTGTCAGTTGCTATGTGTGTAGCTTGGCCAATACAGAGCGCGAGAAAGAAGTGGTTTTGAGTTGTACTTCAATGGTTTTTCCCTTTGCTGTGGAGCACAGCACGAAATTAATAATATCTACATTTCCAAGTTTTATTGAGTTAATGGAATTATTCTACTGCGGCAGCGCAGCTATGGATGGCATGTAAAGGAATAGTCTTTTTGCCCTCCAGTATTGTCCGCTTGCGCGAAATTTCCATATGTAAACAATAACATGCAGGGGGTCTATAATTGTAAAACTGATTATGCTTAAGTCAGTGACTCACCAGCTAAAAACCTCACCGCACATCACTAGTGGTCACTAATGATGAAACAACACAAGTTCAAAGCACTTCAGCACCACGGATACCGATCAGATTATTTTTGATCAATTTCAGCTGAGAGCCTGGAGCAGCTAGCAACTGCTGAAGCTAGGTTTATTGTTGACGTATTGAACAAGGTATGCAGCAGCGCGTGTTGAAGCGGATACGCAGTGATTTGTGCACCGCCATCTCTGGATTTTTGTAACTGGGAGCTGATCACGCGCACCGCCATTCACACAAACTGCACAATCTGGAAGATGCTCTTGCAGGTGGCTCCAATGTAGGCCTTAACTACAAACGCCATACTGCTCTCTTGGCTCCATTGGACTCAACGTGAATGTCAGGTTCAAACAACCTAAAATATTCAAACACCACACAAATAGGAGAAAGAGTTTAGATTTACATTTTAAAGCTGACAAAGAAGCTGACATATACCTGTATATATATATATATATATATATATATATATATATATATATACAGTACAGACCAAAAGTTTGGACACACCTTTTAATTCAATGAGTTTCCTTTATTTTCATGACTATTGACATTGTAGATTCACACTGAAGGCATCAAAACTATGAATAACACATGTGGAAATATGCACTAAATAAAAAAGTGTAAAACAACTGAAAATACCCCTTATATTCTAGTTTCTTCAAAGTAGCAACCTTTTGCTGTGATTACTGCTTTGCACACACTCTGCATTTTCTTGATGAGCTTCAAGAGGTAGTCACCTGAAATGGTTTTCACTTCATAGGTGTGCCCTGTCAGGTTAATAAGTGGGATTTCTTGCCTTATAAATAGTCATGAAAATAAAGAAAACCCATTGAATTAGAAGGTGTGTCCAAAGTTTTGGTCTGTACTATATATATATATATATATATATATATATATATATATATATATATATATATATATATATATATATCTTTGCATGTTATTGTTTACATAAGGAAATTTCACGCATGCAGACAACCCTGGAGGGCAAAAAGACTATTCATTAACATGCCATGCACAGCCGTGCTTCTGCCATAGAATAATTCCGTTAACTCAATCAAACTTGGACATGGATATTAATTTTGTGTTGTGCTCCACAGCAAAGAGAAAAACCATGGAAGTACAACTCAAAACCACTTCTTTCTCACTCTGTATCAGCGCAGCTACGAGCAGGCTCGTTGCCATAGCAACTGACAACATCACACACAAAAAAAAAACTAGTCAAATATTTCCCACACAAAAAGCAGAACATTCAGTCTGTTGCGGTACTATGGTTTTAGGCTTAATGTTTATTTTGTGATTATTAATAAGTGATTGCTGTGGTAAGAGGAGAAAACCACTTGACTTTACTGAATGTCTAGCTCGCTGTTACTGTCTCTTACTCTGCACTGGTGGAGTCACAATGTCTGGGATCTTGATCGCCCCCTGCCATGAGGCAAGAGAACTGCCTGCCTCTCCTCAAATCTGTTCTCTGCCGTTTATGATCGCTCCTCAACACACGAATCATGTTACACATACAATTGGTGACAAAAAAACAATGTACATTATATACATAAGCTAAATTATGGAAAATCAGTTCATATATTAAATGTTTTTAAACCATTTTACTGGTGACGTATAGACAGGAGGAGCATGCTCCCATAGAATGGCAGCCAGTGCAGTTAGTGAGAGGTTGTGCAATCCAAGGTGAGGCTCAACTTGCTGCTGCCTCACCAGCTGCGATTTCAAGCATTTGAATGGAAAATTGTGAAAATTCTGCGATTTTGAAGAAAAAAATAATCAAACTGAAAAATAGGGTGGCAGCCCTCTCCCTGGGCTGCCACCCTATCATGGTTTAGGAGTTTGAGTGCCCCAATGATCCTAGTGCTATGCTGTGTGGGGCGTTATGCCCCTGGTAGGGTCACCCAAAGCAGACAGGTACTAGGTGAGGGACAAGACAAGGCGCCGCCCGAAGACCCCGATGATGAACAAAAACAATGGACTTCGTGTTCCCTCGCCCAGACGCGGGTCACCGGGGCCCCACTCTGGAGCTAGGCCTGGAGGGGGGGCACGATGGCGAGCGCCTGGTAGCTGGGCTTTTACCCATGGAGCCCGGCCGGGCTCAGCCCGAAGAGGAAATGTGGGTCCCCCTCCCATCGGCCCACCACCTATGAGAGGGGCCAAAGGGGTCGGGTGCAATGTGAGATGGGTGGTGGCCGAGGGAGGGGGCCCTGGCGGTCCAATCCTCGGTTGCTGTATGAGGTATGCTGTCAGGCTGAAGAAGGAGTCCTATCAGGCCTCTGGTCCACCATCCGGAGTCTCGGGGGGGTGGGGGGGGCGAAAGCAGTACAGCACCAACACTGTTTATAGTGGGGATGGTGTGCTGCTGACTTCAACTCGGGACGTTGTGGGCCGGTGGGCAGAATACTTCGAAGACCTCCTCAATCCCACCAACATGCCTTCCATTGAGGAAGCTGAGCCTGGGGACGAGGTCACCGAGGTGGTTAAAAAGCTCCTCGGTGGCAGGGCCCCGGGGGTGGATGAGATCCGCCCGGAGTTCCTTATGGCTCTGGATGTTGTAGGGTTGTGTTGGCTGACGCGACTCTGCAATATCTCATGGACATCGGGGGCAGTTCCCCTGGATTGGTAGACTGGTGTGGTGGTCCCCCTGTTCAAAAAGGGGGATTGGAGGGTGTGCTCCAATTATAGGGTAGTCACACTCTTAAGCCTCCCTGGCAAGGTCTATTCAGGGTTCTTGGCGAGGAGGGTCTGTCGGATAGTCAAACCTCGGATTCAGGAAGAGCAGTGTGGTTTTTGTCCTGGTCATGGAACACTGGACCAGCTCTACACCCTCAGCACGGTCCTGGAGGGTGCGTGGGAGTTCGCCCAACCAGTCTACATGTGTTTTTTTGGACTTGGAGAAGGCATTCGACTGTGTCCCTCCGGGAGCCCTTTGGGGGTTCTCCGGGAGTATGGGGTACCGGGTCCTTTGATACGGGCTGCCAGGGCCCTGTATAACCAGTGTCAGAGTCTGATCCGCATTGCCGGCAGTAAGTCGGGCTTGTTTCCGGTGAGAGTTGGACTCCACCAAGGCTGCCCTTTGTCACCTATTCTGTTCATTGTTTTTATGGACAGAATTTCTAGGACCAGCCAAGGTGTTGAGGGGATCCGTTTTGGTGGCCTTAGGATCACATCTCTGCCTTTTGCGGATGATGTGGTCCTATTGGCTGCAGCTCTTGCTGGAGCGGTTCGCAGCTGAGTGTGAAGCGGCCGGGATGAGGATCAGTGCCTCCAAATCCGAGGCCATGGTCTTGAGCCAGAAAAGGGTAGAATGCCTTCTCCGGGTCGGGTCATGGGGGTGTCCTGCCCCAAGTGGAGGAGTTCAAGTATCTCGGGATCTTGTTCACGAATGAGGGAAGAAGGGAGCGGGAGATCGACAGGCAGATTGGCGCAGCGTCTACCGTCAAGCGGGCGCTGTACTGGTCCGTCGTGGTTAAGAGAGAGCTGAGCCAAAATGCGAAGCTCTCGATTTACCAGTCCATCTACGGTCCCACCCTCATCTATGGTCATGAGCTTTGTGTCATGACCACAAGAACGAGATCGCGGATACAAACGGCCGAAATGGGTTTTCTCCGTAGGGTGTCTGGGCTCTCCCTTAGAGACAGGGGGAGAAGCTCAGTCATCCGGGAGGGACTCAGAGTAAAGCCGCTGCTCCTTCTCATCGAGAGGAGCCAGTTGAGGTGGCTCAGGCATCTGGTCAGGATGCCTCCTGGACTTTTCCCTGGTGAGGTGTTCCGGGCATGTCCCACCGGGAGGAGGCCTCGGGGAAGACCCAGGACACGTTGAAGGGACTATGTCTCTTGGCTGGCCTGGGAACACCTTGGGATTCCCCCGGAGGAGCTGGAACAGGTGGCTGGGGAGAGGGAGAAGTCTGAGCTTCCCTTCTGAATCTGCTACTCCGGCAACCCGACCCTGGATAAGCGTAAGAAAATGGATGGATGGATGGATGGATGGATGGATGAAAAATAAATACTTCATAGTTCAAACCACAGGGTGAAAATAGCTATATAAATTATTTTATCATTTTAGATTATTTTTCCATGATGACAGGTGAGGCTCTGCTGCCTCACCTGCCTCCCCTGACCGCATGTCACACTGATATATATATATGTATATGTATATATGAAATGGTATGTCAAGTGAAAATACTGCTTTTTCTGCGGTGGCCCCAGTGACCTAGAATTTGACTGATCTAAGAAAGTTTCCTTTTTTTTCTTGTTTCTAGTCTGCATTTGTCCCTAAAATTATATAGCTGTCATGAGTTGATTTAAATCTTAGAATCATATATATTAAAAATATTTTAATATGTTGTTTTTTTGTATTCACAGAAAAACAAGAAAAGGAAGTGGACGTATATGCCAGTCTTTCTGATGAAAAGGCATTTGTCTTTTCTGTGGCCTTGGCTGAGATCAACCGCAAGATCCTGAGTCAGAGACTTATTCTATAGATTAAGACCAAAGAGTAGATCAGAACAAGAGTTGACTTAGGCTTGAGTCACATTGAAGTCGTCTTTAAATAGTGGATACTTGAGTTGGGATGAAATGGGCAAGACTCAACTTAAACTTATCACAAAGGTTTGACCCTTGACAATGACTTAAAAAATTACTTCTGAAAATCTCTGGACCTTCATAGTTGCGAAAATCATTTTACAGGTCATAATGGCTTGTGAAATAACCAAAGACTGCACACCTGGCTGGAGTACATGCTTCTCCTGCAAAAGGGATCTTCATAAAATAAACAGAGTTAGATTTTTCTTTTATGGACAACAGTATATATGTGGTTTAAATATGAATGTTGTAATGGCTTTGATTATTGTTTATATGCTAGTAGTAAAGGACCATTAACCTCTCATTTGCTGAATTTTATATCCAATTCTATATAAAACATTTTTTGTTGAAAATCAGATGCTCAGTAGTGTTAATTTGAGTATAGAACACAAAAGAAAGTGTATGTTTGGCTCTGGTATAGATTAGTGACTTGAAAATATTATGAATACAAATCTTCAGTTGTAATGTAATTGAAATGAATCACAGAATATATGTTTGAACAAACATTGTTTTTTTTATCATAACTGTATTTTTAATGCATAAAACGTATTTTAAAAAACATGTCTGCAAAGTCCTACTGACTGCAAGCCAGAAAAGTAGGCCTCCTTACACCTGGATCTTCCCCTAAGTCTCCTCCCGGTGGGACGTGCCCGGAACACCTCTCCAGTTAGGTGTCCAGGAGGCATCCTGACCAGATGCCCAAGCCACCTCAACTGGCTCCTCTCGATGTGAAGGAGCAGCGGCTCTACTTTGAGTCCCTCCCGGATGACTGAGCTTCTCACCCTATCTCTAAGGGAGAGCCTACTGAGAAAACTCATTTCTGCCACTTGTATTCGTGACCTCGTTCTTTCGGTCAAGACCCAAAGCTCATGGCTAAATTAGGGTAGATTAGGGTAGGAATGTAGATCGACGGGTAAATCAAGAGCTTTGCTTTTTAACTCAGCTCTCTCTTCATCATGACAGACTGGTACAGTGCCCACTTCACTGCAGATGCTGTGTCAATCCATTTATCAATCTCCCTCTCCATTTTTCCCTCATTCTTGAACAAGATCCCGAGTCACTTAAAATCCTCCACTTGGGGCAGGACATCCTCCCTAACCTGAAGAAAGCACTCTACCCTTTTCTGGCTCAAGATCATGGCCTCTGATGTGGAGACACTGAACCTCATCCCAGCCTCTTCACACTCGGCTGCAAACTGCTCGAGTTTGCAGCTCGAGTTAGGTCACGGTCTGATGAAGCCAGCAACATAATCTGCAAAAAGCAGATACATGATCCAAAGGCCACCAAAATAAACACCTTGGCTGGTCCTAGAAATTTTGTCCATCAAAGTAATGAACAGAATCACTGACAAAGGGAAGCTTTGGCAGAGAAAACTCTCACTGGAAACGAGCCTGACTGAAGGCATGTTTTTGGCAATGCGGACCAGTTTCTGACACTGATCATACAGGGCCTAACAGCCCGTCTCAAAGGGCCCAATTCCCCATACTCCTGGAGTAACCTCACAGGATTCACCGAGAGACACAGTCGAACACCTTCTCCAAGTCCACAAAACACATGTAGACTGGATGGGCGAACTCTCATGCACCCTCCAGGAATCTGCTGATGGTGTAGAGTTGGTCCAGTGTTCCACGAAGAAGACGAAAACCACACTGCTCTTTCTGAATCCGAGATTCGACTGTCCGATGGACCCTCCTCTCCAGGACCCCTGAATAGACCTTACCATGGAGGCTTAGAGGAAACCATGATTAGTTATAAAAATAGACCTTATTTGGGAAATATTTATTTTAGGTGTAAAAACAATACAGTAATAATACTGTAGGTTATTTAGTTTTTATAAATTTTAATAAAATATTTTCACAAGAATGTTGCTATGTTGTTCACGCTGCAATGCATTCAGGGTAAATAACGTGTAACGGTCCAACTGCCTGGCTCCTCCAGCCTAAACAGGGATGAGTAACGTTATTAAGCCTTTTTAATTTGAACTGGAGCACTTTGAAATTGATCTAAATATAGAAATCAGAAGAGGTAACGAAGATGGGGAGGGCCAAACAGAGGAAGAGGACAGAGTTAGCCGTAGGAGCTTTTGTTTGCTGCTGCTACTGCCTTCAGCTTCGTAAATTAAACAATGAATGACATGTGCAGTTTGTGACTGCGGTAAAGCTAGCCGCCTCTTCGAAAATGACAGTAAAGCCAGCCCGCACTCGATTTTCACGTACTACACGGCACAAGACGTTACGGTTCCCCAATTTACCAGCTCCTTTCAGATTAAAAGCTCACATTCGGTTCATGTTTGACCTACTGCAAGTAGATTTCCAGGGGCTTCATGTTTAGACTTTGCTTTTATGCAGTTGCAAACAGAAATAACGTATCGAAAATAATAGGGGACATTAAGCAATGCTGAAAACTTTCTGTTTGCGGCGACTTCTCTAACTTCTGGGTGGCAGAGGGACAACTCTAGAACAAAACCAGCAAATGCCAACCCGATCTGATGTACTGTATAATGTCAAAATAAAAGCCTATTAAAATGAGACGTTTTTATTTTTCCCTCCTAAGTTGCAGTGCTTTTATTTTGAAATGAAACATCAGATCGGGTTGACATGTACTGGTTGTGTTCTAGAGGTGTTCCTCTGCCATCCAGAAGTGACAGAAGTCACTGGAAACAGAGTTTTTCAGCAATGTGCATGTCAACTTTGGTAAAACTAAAATTTTAAATGTGTTTTTTTAAAAGGCTTTTATTTTGAAATTAAACATCAGATGTGGATTACTTTTTCTGGCTGTGTTCTAGAGGTGTCCCTCTGCCACCCAGAAGTGAGAGAAGTCACTGGAAACAGAGTTTTTCAGCAATAAGCACGGTAACTTAGGGGGAAAGAGTAAAAATGTGCTCTTTTAATAACCTTTTACTTTGAAATTAAACATCAGATTGGGTCGACATTTGCTGGTTCTGTTCCAGAATTGTCCCTCTGCCACCCAGAAGTTAAAGAAGTCGCTGCAAACAGGGAGTTTTCAGCATTGATTAATGTCCCCAATTATTTCCGATACATTATTTCTTTTTGCAACTGCATAAATACAAAGTCTAAATATGAAGCCGCTGGAAATCTAGTAGCGGTAGATCTCTTGTGAGCAATTCTGTTCCCCTGTGAAAATCTGTGCCCCCTGTGTCGGGAGCGCGCATTACAGCCGGAGAGGCGGATCTGACCATTTTCACGGCGCTTCTGATCGATTTCTCGGTAAAAACAACTCAGTTAATCATGTCAAGCTTGTAGCATTTAGTTTAATCGGCAGCTATTGTTTACAAAATTGTAAAAATAATTAAATAAACGGGGTCTTTTTACACTGTTTTGTGTTATTTTAAATGCCAAGAGAATCGGTCTTTTTCCAACTTTTGTCACTTACACCTGACAGAAATAAAAGTCAGTCACCAAAACACAGTTTTTCAACACGTAGTGTGTATTTATAATTTTTCATTGCTGATATAAGAGGATGGCTGAAAGCATGGCACAAAAATTAAGACTTTCTGAAAAGACGAGAGTGTAGACTTTCTGGTAAATCCCGTTCTAATGTAAAATATGACAGATTACTGTATTAAGGAAATTTCTAGTATACTACAGGCTATCACACATAACAATTTTTGAGAATTTGGCAACAGTTGCTCTTTATTCCCAAACGTTATGGGGGGAGGAGAGGAGAGAATGGATATTTCAGCTGCCTGAAATAATCTGTTCCCCCTCCATAACATGGGAACAAATTAATTCAGCAACAAATCTTTAACTCTGTTTATTCCTCTTATCATCAACAATAAATCCTGTGAATTTGGTAACATTTGCTCATTATTTGCCAAAGTTATGAGGGGGGAACCATATATTTTAGTACCCTAAAATAATCTGTTCCCCCTCCATAAAATGGGAACAAATTAATTTACCAACAAGTCTTTAACTCTGTTTATTCCTCTTATCATCAACAATAAATCCTGTGAATTTGGTAACATTTGATCATTATTTGCCAAAGTTATAAGGGGGGAACCATATATTTTAGCCACCTAAAATAATCCGTTCCCCCTCCAAAACACAGGAACAAGTTAATTCACCAACAAGTCTTTAACTGTGTTTATTCCTCTTATCATCAACAATAAATCCTGTAAGTTTGGTAGCATTTCCTCTTTATTTGACAAAGTTATGAAGAGGGAACCATTCTGGGAATCAACAATCATCACCACCACTGGACTTTAGTGGTAATAAATGTTTTTAAACTCTAAAAACAATCTATATCATACTTATCGCATAGACAAAAACCACATGAAAACTGTCGAATGCACACTTTCTAGGTGATCTACCCACAAGAGAAAAAGTCTTTGTTCTTGAATCCACTGGGGGAATCAAAACAAGACATCCAGAAATGTTTGCAAATCACAAGGTATGGTTAAAAATTTAAGTTTAACTCAAGTAAGTGACAAAAGTTGGAAAAAGACCGATTCTCTTGGTATTTAAAATAACACAAAACAGCGTAAAAAGACCTCGTTTATTTAATTATTTTTACAATTTTGTAAACAATAGCTGCCGATTAAACTAAATGTTACAAGCTTGACATGATTAACTGAGTTGTTTTTTTTTTTTTTTTTTACCGAGAAATCGATCAGAAGCGCCGTGAAAATGGTCAGATCCGCCTCTCCGGCTGTAATGCGCGCTCCCGACACAGGGGGAACAGATTTTCACAGGGGAACAGAATTGCGCACAAGACCTCTTCTGGCACTGCGCTCTCCTTTCTTCTTGTGGCTTTGGTTTCTGATGATTATGTTGAGCTGCTGGTGTGATTTTATGCACTTGATTGTTTGAATAAAATTCTGGTTGATTGTGAAGTTGAACAGTGATTGTTGTCTTTATGGTTTCACTTTTACACACAGCATCAACGGACCTGGGGAGACGTGATAACGAGTAACGGGTAGTAACTATATCTTGTTTTCTCAACACTACCATTCGTATCGCTGACCACAACAGCTTATCGCTGATGATAGAACTTTGTTTTTTAAGCTTTTTTTTTAAAACCTTTATTTACAATTTACGTACTAGTTTGAGTTAAATATCAAGAATTTACTACAAATAAATGTCAGATGTATCAGTCATGAGACTTTAATTCGGTATTTAAAAATAACTCAGTAAAATGTAACCCCGGAGGGTTTTTGTTGTGGTTGTTGTTAGCTTGATTTAAAAGCTGTTATTTACAATTTACCTACTATTTTTGAGTATAATGTCAATGATTTACTCCAAATAAATTTAAGAAGAATGAGGATGGCTTTTCTTTTGGGATTGCATGCCAAACGGTTCTGTAAACGTTTCAATATTTTTGATTAAAATAATAAAAATAAAAACAGATCCCAGCAAAAATCCAAGAAGAAGAAGCTGACGTTATCACATGCGACACACCGAGAAGGACCTGTTTTTTTTATTATTATTATTAAACACTTTGAACAATTGTACAAGTTCACGTGGCATGTACATACATGAAGAAATCAAGTCTTACAGTCTTAAGGCACACATATAATTATAAGACAACAATAAAAGAGTAAAATAAAAATATAAATAAATAAAATTTGTCAGACATCAAACAGAGGGATAGCAGAACGACAAAAACAAACAGAAAAAGACAAAGTGGCATTAGTTCTCAGCTGTATTCCATGCTTGTTTTTCATCAGTTTCAAGGTTCTGAAGTGATTGTCTATTCGAAGGTTTTTAAAGGCTGAAACGTCAAAGGATCAGCAGGTTGTTAAGAATGAGGTCGGTTCTTCTGTCTCTGTGGGTTTTTCCAAATATTATATCCTCTCTTTTTAAGGGATGATGTAGGGAAAGTTTTGTTGAGATCCAGTCCTGAAAGTTTCTCCAAAATGTTCCAGTTTGCACACAATAGAAAAAGAGATGATCTGTTGTTTCAATGTCGTTGTCACAAAAGGTCCAGCTGTTGGTATCAAAGTTGAATCTTTGTCTTAATAATTCCCTGGATGGAAAAATGTTATTGAGAATTTTAAATTTAACTTCTTTAGCTTTAGAAATTAGAGGGTATTTAAGGTAAGCAGTTCTCCACTTATTAACCTCTGAATCAAAAAACAAATTTAAAATGGAGTTTTTATTTGGTCGGACAGGAAATATAAAATTAGTTAGATGCTGATGCATCCGTTTGTTGGAATTACTTTTGTCCAAAAGGTTAACCCCAAACAGTTGAAGTGCAGGTAACTGAAGGTTAGCTAATTGAATGTTTATATTTTGAACCAGATATTTGACTGCAGTTTGAATAGAGTTTATTACTGTGTTCAACTGAGTGCGTGAGCAATCCAAATTATACAATAAGCAAAATTTGTCAAAAGACAATCTCCACTGTCTTATAGACAGTGGAGACTGGTTATGGTCTTATGAAAATGTCTTATGGACCAAATACCTTTTTCCATCCAGTGATCCAAATACAAGACTTACTCCTGTGTAACACATATCTGTTATTCCAGATGGCAGGTTGGTAAGGAGTGAAGTTGTGTGTGTACATAAGTTTCCAACACAACAATACCTGCTTGTGATAGGCAGATAACTTCATAGGAAGTCTGTCCACACCAAAGTCACATCTAAGAACAAAATCTATGCATCCAATTTTTTTAAACAAACCTTTGGGGAGACAATACCAGATACTATTTCCATTCGTTAAAAAGATTTAAACCAATTTACCTTTAAGACCTCATTTAAACAATCAAACTGAATAGCTTCTAAACCTCCTTCTTTAAAGTCCTTAACCATATTTGCTTTCTTTAAGTAGTGGACTCGATTTTTCCAGATGAAATTAAAGTTAAACTGATTTATAGCTGTAATGTATTTGTTAGGTATGGCCATAGAATAAGCTGGGTATATGCACTGTGACAGCGACTCCATTTTATTTAAATAGGTTCTCCCAAACACGGTCAGATCTCTTTGGAGCCATCTATTTAAAGAGACACAGGCCCAATGTCAGGGTGTTAAATCATGAAATCATTTTTAAAGTCATATTTGATATCTCCAGCATTTTTATAACAACTGAAGGTAACATAGGTCCTTGATTGTGGTATAAAATGGTATCATGTGCTTGGAAAACATATACCACAGTCCCTTTAACTGAGATTTGCAATTCTGTATTTTATTCTCTATGTTAACAGTTTCACTGAGTTTAGCATCTTTAGTAATTAAAATTCCAAGATATTTAACTGAGGATTTAATGGGAATACTATAAGCTTCCGTCAGATCAGAGTCATGAATCGCCATTAGTTCACATTTCTGCAGGTTTAAGGTTAATCCTGATGTTTTGGAGAAAGTATTAATTAACACAAGTACTTTAGGGGTTTGGTCTCTAGACTCTTCAAAAAATATTGTGGTGTCATCAGCTAGTTGACTGATTATAATTTGGTCATCTAAAACTTTCAATTTAGGTATATTTGAGTTTTTTATGAAAATACTGATCACTTCCACAGCCAAGATGAAGAGAAACGGGGAAATATTGCAGCCCTGTTTTACTCCCCTATTAATGGTGAAACGTGGAGACGTACCGTGTGGCAGAGCAACTGAACTTGTTATAAAAGCTTTTTATTATTCTACAGAAGTTTGACCCAAATCCAAACAAGTGTAAAGCTTTGAAAAGAAACTGATGTTCCAACATGTCAAAGGCTTTGTAAAAGTCTAGGAAAAGGATGAAGCCTTTTTCCTCAGTCAAGTCACTGTACTCAAGTAAATCCTGCACCAGACTGATGTTATCATGTATAGATCTTTTGGACATAAAACCTGTCTGTGTTTCAGAAATAACATTCTTAAGACTAGTCTTTAAACTATTTGTGTAGATATACGTCAATAGTTTATAGTCACAGTTTAGAAGGGTGATCGGACGGTAGTTGTCTAGAACCTTGCTATCTGGGTATAAGGATGATAATGCCCTGTTTCATGGTGTGTGGAAATGAATTATTACGCAAGATCTCTTTAAAAACCTGGAATATAAATTCTCTGAGATAATCCCAGAAATGTCTATAGAAATTGGCAGTAAGGCCATCAGGGCCAGGGGATTTATCGAGTTTTAAGCACATGATTGCGCTGTCTAATTCCTCAATATTAATATCTTTGTTACAGTTTTTCTTGAAATAATCAAGAGATTTGAGGGACGAAGTCTTTGACTTGGTCTAGCAGAAGATCGCAGTCTTGGGTTGAAAAAGAAGAGCAATAAAGGTTTTGATAAAAGTTGCTAATTTCTTTTGCAATTAGAATTTGGTTCGTACATTCATTGTTGTTAATAATAAGGGACTGAATGTGTTTTTTAACTTGCCCCCTCTTTTCCAGTCTGCAGAAGTATGAACTGTTTTTTCCCCCTTCCTCAATCCACTTAGCTCTGGATCTGACAAAGCTCCCCAGGCCTTTCTTTGTAGATGCTGTCTAATTTAGCTTGTAAGGTCAGGAGGTTATTTTTGTCAGCATCAGTCAACAACTGTTTTAACACATAGTAGGTTTAACTCTATAACTAACCTTACTTTTTCCAGGTCATTGTTTCTATTTAGGGTTTTACTAAAAGAGATAGAGTAAGCCCGTATCTTATATTTTGGATATTCCCATTTTTTGGTGTAGGTTATTATTGAATCGTCTAAGAGAATCTTTTTCATTAGTTCTTTGATTTCCCTGCAATATAGCTCATATTTTAAGAGATTTGCAATGAATTTCCAATACCTTCTATGTCTCAAACTCTCAGGAAGAGGAGTAATTAATAAATTAATGCTGCAGTGATCTGTAAGAGGAGTTGGAGACATATTATCTGTTCCTAGCCAAAAATCTATACTAGATCTGCTTGAAGCATCTGATTGAAATCAAGAAAACTGTTTTTCGTTAATATGTTTGTCTCTCCATAAGTCAATAAGTCCCAAGCTGTACCGAGAAGGACCTCGCTGCACCAAGTACACCTCGCTGCAGCAAAGTCACAAAGTCTTTATTATTTATGATTAATTCTGGCATTATTGGAACTGTAAAAGATAAAGTCCCTCACAAAACACCATACCTTTTCATTTCCTTTAGGAAGTAGAGCTAATTAAATGACATAAACAAGACCTGAAAGTGATTCCAGTTTCACTCGATGGCTAATGTTGAGACGCTTATCAAGGACACGCACACACAGTTTGCTACACACATGGAATTCTTCACTTTCACACAAAGGCCTTTGTAGAAATAGAAACTTTAGCTGACGTAACACATCGGGTGATCACTGGGCATGACTTAGCTGACGTACGACATCAGGCAACCACTGGGCGTGTTTTTAGATATAACCAATGATTCTTCCATTTTTGATCAGATGCTGTATAATTTCGGTTATATTCACTCCACAACAAATTAGCCTGTGAGGCTAAGCGTCTCTCTTTTCTAGCGCTAAAAAAGAATTTAAAAAGTAAACTCTGATTATTCTGTGTGGCTGGTTTTTCTGTTCGTGTGCTCACATGCTTTTGGTCCGTCGAGTTTAAATCACAACACTAACCTGTTGAAACTGTGGCTAATTTTAAATACCTCGGGTCATTCCTGGACAGTCAGCTCAATTTTGTGAAAAAGACTGTCTATTTTTTTAAGAAATGCTTTCAGAGACTCTAGCTTTAAAGAAGACCCAGTGATCTTGGGGTTACCTAACTAGAGGTAGTGTACAACCTCTAGTAAGGTAGAGGTTGTTGAGTTAAAATGTTAAAACGTAACATTTTAACTCATCTCAAGTTTTAACTGTTGAGTGTTTTAACTTTTCATCTTCTCAGCTGGTTTGGTCACATGAGCTGCAGATTAACAGACAATCTTTTAAGAATACTTTCAATGACAGGTAAAATAGTAGGTAAATAGTGGTGAAGCCAAAAACAACCTTGTCTCAACTGTTTGCTGAAAGAATATGGAAGATGGCAGGAATATTTTAGCAGATAGCATCCATCCTCTTTATTCATCAGTTTGTACCTCTGAGCTAATGTTATTGTGTTCGTCTGGTAACTATAGAACATCTATTAGAAGTCATTTATTGACAGTGCAATAATTATTCTTAGCCAAACTAAATGATAACATTTACCTATAGCATGCTAACAGTTTAACTCGATGCACAAATTGTTGATAATGTGATTCTATGAATGAGTTTTATTTTATCGTTTTTAGAAAAATGTCCACCTTGGAAGACTAAATAGTTTAATCATATTTTTTCCTATATATAAGACTCTAAAAAAAGTCTGAGAATAATATACATGGCACAGTTAGAATAAAAATGTGAATTATTGCTTGTATCTGTTTAACAATCCTGGTTATTCGTCTGTGAACTTAATTCATTTGTTCGTTATTGACTTTTGCTCAATTAAATTTCTTATGCATACATTATAAATGGTATTTTTATTATGGTTGATCATGTTGTTTTTCATGTATTATTTCTTTTGTAATTGATGGAGATAAATAGATATTATTTATGATGTATAAAGGTATGAAAGATTCACATTCCCATAAAAACACTTAGATATTAAATACTTACAACTGAAAAAATTTAACCAATATTAAAAAGTTATACATTAAATTTCCAGCTTATTACACGTACAGTATATATATAAATAATGCTGAGATGCAGTAGTTCTGGTGGTTTGAAGCTGGAACCAAGTCTAAATTTTGAGTTTCATGAGTTTTGACTGTTAGAGACCAAAAAAGCGTCTTCTCGGCGAGAGAAGTGAAAAAGTGACAATATGTGAATTTTCAGCACTACACTCAATTTTCAGCCTTATTTGCTTTGAAACAGCATAGAAATGCTGAGATGCAGTAGTTCTGGTTGTTTGAAGCTGGAACCAAGTCTAAATTTTGAGTTTCATGAGTTTTGAATGTTAGAGACCAAAAAAGCGTTTTCTCGGCGAGAGAAATAAAAAAGTGACAATATGTGAATTTTCAGCACTACGCTCAATTTTCAGCCTTACTGGCTTTGGAACAGCATAGAAATGTTGAGATGCAGTAGTTCTGGTGGTTTGAAGCTGGAACCAAGTCTAAATCTTGAGTTTCATGAGTTTTGAATGTTAGAGACCAAAAAAGCGTTTTCTCGGCGAGAGAAGTGAAAAACTGACAATATGTGAATTTTAAGCACTACGCACAATTTTCAGCCTTATTCGCTTTGGAACAGCATGGAAATGCTGAGCTGCAGTAGGTCTGGTGGTTTGAACCTGGAACCAAGTCTAAATTTTGAGTTTCATGAGTTTTGAATGTTAGAGACCAAAAAAGCGTTTTCTCGACGAGAGAAATGAAAAAGTGACAATATGTGATTTTTCAGCGCTACGCTCAATTTTCAGCCTTACTGGCTTTGGAACAGCATAGAAATGCTGAGATGCAGTAGTTCTGGTGGTTTGAAGCTGGAACCAAGTCTAAATTTTGAGTTTCATGAGTTTTGAATGTTAGAGACCAAAAAAGCGTTTTCTCGACGAGAGAAATGAAAAAGTGACAATATGTGATTTTTCAGCGCTACGCTCAATTTTCAGCCTTATTACCTTTGGAACAGCATAGAAATGCTGAGATGCAGTAGTTCTGGTGGTTTGAAGCTGGAACCAAGTCTAAATTTTGAGTTTCATGAGTTTTGAATGTAAAAGACAAAAAACGCTTTATCTCAGCGAGAGAAGTGAAAAAGTGACAATATGTGAATTTTCAGCACTACACTCAATTTTCAGCCTTATTACCTTTGGAACAGCATAGAAATGCTGAGATGCAGTAGTTCTGGTGGTTTGAAGCTGGAACCAAGTCTAAATTTTGAGTTTCATGAGTTTTGAATGTAAAAGACAAAAAACGCTTTATCTCAGCGAGAGAAGTGAAAAAGTGACAATATGTGATTCTTCAGCACTACGCTCAAATTTCAGCCTTATTACCTTTGGAACAGCATAGAAATGCTGAGATGCAGTAGTTCTGGCGGTTTGAAGCTGGAACCAAGTCTAAATTTTGAGTTTCATGAGTTTTGAATGTTAGAGACCAAAAAAGCGTTTTCTCGACGAGAGAAATGAAAAAGTGACAAAATGTGATTTTTCAGCGCTACGCTCAATTTTCAGCCTTACTGGCTTTGGAACAGCATAGAAATGCTGAGATGCAGTAGTTCTGGTGGTTTGAAGCTGGAACCAAGTCTAAATTTTGAGTTTCATGAGTTTTGAATGTTAGAGACCAAAAAAGCGTTTTCTCGACGAGAGAAATGAAAAAGTGACAATATGTGATTTTTCAGCGCTACGCTCAATTTTCAGCCTTACTGGCTTTGGAACAGCATAGAAATGCTGAGATGCAGTAGTTCTGGTGGTTTGAAGCTGGAACCAAGTCTAAATTTTGAGTTTCATGAGTTTTGAATGTAAAAGACAAAAAACGCTTTATCTCAGCGAGAGAAGTGAAAAAGTGACAATATGTGAATTTTCAGCACTACACTCAATTTTCAGCCTTAATGAAGCCTAGGCGCAAATTCAAACTGGAAGACTCTTTAGCCCCACCTGCATCATCCAGTCGGCGCGTCCCGCTCATCACCACCGACCTATCAACGCTGGACCAAGCCACGTCACGTCCAATCACCGACCAAGGCCCAGTTGATAAGGACCTCCATCCATGGCATCTTCCGCTTTCCAGCTGCGCTCAACCCTCCTCCACCCCTTCTCCACCTCCACTCTTCAGGCTCCCATCCTTCACCGACCTCCACCACCAGTGTCGGGTCCCGGGGGATGACATTCCTAACCTACATCGGGAATGCTCATCCGAGCTGATCGCAATTCACAGCTCAATGTCCTCAGCCGGGGCCCGAGCGCCAAACAACTTTAAATTCATGCATGTCAATAAACCTTTTTAATCGCTGTTTTTCCGTCTGAGTCTCTCCAGATTGAATTACCTTTGGAACAGCATAGAAATGCTGAGATGCAGTAGTTCTGGTGGTTTGAAGCTGGAACCAAGTCTAAATTTTGAGTTTCATGAGTTTTGAATGTAAAAGACAAAAAACGCTTTATCTCGACGAGAGAAATGAAAAAGTGACAAAATGTGATTTTTTCAGCGCTACGCTCAATTTTCAGCCTTACTGGCTTTGGAACAGCATAGAAATGCTGAGATGCAGTAGTTCTGGTGGTTTGAAGCTGGAACCAAGTCTAAATTTTGAGTTTCATGAGTTTTGAATGTTAGAGACCAAAAAAGCATTTTCTCGGCGAGAAAAATAAAAAAGTGACAATATGTGAATTTTCAGCACTACGCTCAATTTTCAGCCTTATTAGCTTTGGAACAGCATAGAAATGCTGAGATGCAGTAGTTCTGGTGGTTTGAAGCTGGAACCAAGTCTAAATTTTGAGTTTCATGAGTTTTGAATGTAAAAGACAAAAAACGCTTTATCTCAGCGAGAGAAGTGAAAAAGTGACAATATGTGATTTTTCAGCACTACACTCAATTTTCAGCCTTATTACCTTTGGAACAGCATAGAAATGCTGAGATGCAGTAGTTCTGGTGGTTTGAAGCTGGAACCAAGTCTAAATTTTGAGTTTCATGAGTTTTGAATGTTAGAGACCAAAAAAGCGTTTTCTCGACGAGAGAAATGAAAAAGTGACAATATGTGATTTTTCAGCGCTACGCTCAATTTTCAGCCTTACTGGCTTTGGAACAGCATAGAAATGCTGAGATGCAGTAGTTCTGGTGGTTTGAAGCTGGAACCAAGTCTAAATTTTGAGTTTCATGAGTTTTGAATGTAAAAGACAAAAAACGCTTTATCTCAGCGAGAGAAGTGAAAAAGTGACAATATGTGATTCTTCAGCACTACGCTCAAATTTCAGCCTTATTACCTTTGGAACAGCATAGAAATGCTGAGATGCAGTAGTTCTGGTGGTTTGAAGCTGGAACCAAGTCTAAATTTTGAGTTTCATGAGTTTTGAATGTTAGAGACCAAAAAAGCGTTTTCTCGATGAGAGAAATGAAAAAGTGACAAAATGTGATTTTTCAGCGCTACGCTCAATTTTCAGCCTTACTGGCTTTGGAACAGCATAGAAATGCTGAGATGCAGTAGTTCTGGTGGTTTGAAGCTGGAACCAAGTCTAAATTTTGAGTTTCATGACTTTTGAATGTAAAAGACAAAAAACGCTTTATCTCAGCGAGAGAAGTGAAAAAGTGACAATATGTGAATTTTCAGCAGTACACTCAATTTTCAGCCTTATTACCTTTGGAACAGCATAGAAATGCTGAGATGCAGTAGTTCTGGTGGTTTGAAGCTGGAACCAAGTCTAAATTTTGAGTTTCATGAGTTTTGAATGTTAGAGACCAAAAAAGCGTTTTCTCGACGAGAGAAATGAAAAAGTGACAATATGTGATTTTTCAGCGCTACGCTCAATTTTCAGCCTTACTGGCTTTGGAACAGCATAGAAATGCTGAGATGCAGTAGTTCTGGTGGTTTGAAGCTGGAACCAAGTCTAAATTTTGAGTTTCATGAGTTTTGAATGTTAGAGACCAAAAAAGCGTTTTCTCGACGAGAGAAATGAAAAAGTGACAATATGTGATTTTTCAGCGCTACGCTCAATTTTCAGCCTTACTGGCTTTGGAACAGCATAGAAATGCTGAGATGCAGTAGTTCTGGTGGTTTGAAGCTGGAACCAAGTCTAAATTTTGAGTTTCATGAGTTTTGAATGTTAGAGACCAAAAAAGCGTTTTCTCGACGAGAGAAATGAAAAAGTGACAATATGTGATTTTTCAGCGCTACGCTCAATTTTCAGCCTTACTGGCTTTGGAACAGCATAGAAATGCTGAGATGCAGTAGTTCTGGTGGTTTGAAGCTGGAACCAAGTCTAAATTTTGAGTTTCATGAGTTTTGAATGTTAGAGACCAAAAAAGCGTTTTCTCGACGAGAGAAATGAAAAAGTGACAATATGTTATTTTTCAGCGCTACGCTCAATTTTCAGCCTTACTGGCTTTGGAACAGCATAGAAATGCTGAGATGCAGTAGTTCTGGTGGTTTGAAGCTGGAACCAAGTCTAAATTTTGAGTTTCATGAGTTTTGAATGTTAGAGACCAAAAAAGCGTTTTCTCGACGAGAGAAATGAAAAAGTGACAATATGTGATTTTTCAGCGCTACGCTCAATTTTCAGCCTTACTGGCTTTGGAACAGCATAGAAATGCTGAGATGCAGTAGTTCTGGTGGTTTGAAGCTGGAACCAAGTCTAAATTTTGAGTTTCATGAGTTTTGAATGTAAAAGACAAAAAACGCTTTATCTCAGCGAGAGAAGTGAAAAAGTGACAATATGTGAATTTTCAGCACTACACTCAATTTTCAGCCTTAATGAAGCCTAGGCGCAAATTCAAACTGGAAGACTCTTTAGCCCCACCTGCATCATCCAGTCGGCGCGTCCCGCTCATCACCACCGACCTATCAACGCTGGACCAAGCCACGTCACGTCCAATCACCGACCAAGGCCCAGTTGATAAGGACCTCCATCCATGGCATCTTCCGCTTTCCAGCTGCGCTCAACCCTCCTCCACCCCTTCTCCACCTCCACTCTTCAGGCTCCCATCCTTCACCGACCTCCACCACCAGTGTCGGGTCCCGGGGGATGACATTCCTAACCTACATCGGGAATGCTCATCCGAGCTGATCGCAATTCACAGCTCAATGTCCTCAGCCGGGGCCCGAGCGCCAAACAACTTTAAATTCATGCATGTCAATAAACCTTTTTAATCGCTGTTTTTCCGTCTGAGTCTCTCCAGATTGAATTACCTTTGGAACAGCATAGAAATGCTGAGATGCAGTAGTTCTGGTGGTTTGAAGCTGGAACCAAGTCTAAATTTTGAGTTTCATGAGTTTTGAATGTAAAAGACAAAAAACGCTTTATCTCAGCGAGAGAAATGAAAAAGTGACAATATGTGATTTTTCAGCGCTACGCTCAATTTTCAGCCTTACTGGCTTTGGAACAGCATAGAAATGCTGAGATGCAGTAGTTCTGGTGGTTTGAAGCTGGAACCAAGTCTAAATTTTGAGTTTCATGAGTTTTGAATGTAAAAGACAAAAAACGCTTTATCTCAGCGAGAGAAGTGAAAAAGTGACAATATGTGAATTTTCAGCAGCTACACTCAATTTTCAGCCTTATTACCTTTGGAACAGCATAGAAATGCTGAGATGCAGTAGTTCTGGTGGTTTGAAGCTGGAACCAAGTCTAAATTTTGAGTTTCATGAGTTTTGAATGTAAAAGACAAAAAACGCTTTATCTCAGCGAGAGAAGTGAAAAAGTGACAATATGTGATTTTTCAGCACTACACTCAATTTTCAGCCTTATTACCTTTGGAACAGCATAGAAATGCTGAGATGCAGTAGTTCTGGTGGTTTGAAGCTGGAACCAAGTCTAAATTTTGAGTTTCATGAGTTTTGAATGTTAGAGACCAAAAAAGCGTTTTCTCGACGAGAGAAATGAAAAAGTGACAATATGTGATTTTTCAGCGCTACGCTCAATTTTCAGCCTTACTGGCTTTGGAACAGCATAGAAATGCTGAGATGCAGTAGTTCTGGTGGTTTGAAGCTGGAACCAAGTCTAAATTTTGAGTTTCATGAGTTTTGAATGTAAAAGACAAAAAACGCTTTATCTCAGCGAGAGAAGTGAAAAAGTGACAATATGTGATTCTTCAGCACTACGCTCAATTTTCAGCCTTATTACCTTTGGAACAGCATAGAAATGCTGAGATGCAGTAGTTCTGGTGGTTTGAAGCTGGAACCAAGTCTAAATTTTGAGTTTCATGAGTTTTGAATGTTAGAGACCAAAAAAGCGTTTTCTCGAGCGAGAGAAATGAAAAAGTGACAATATGTGATTTTCAGCGCTACGCTCAATTTTCAGCCTTACTGGCTTTGGAACAGCATAGAAATGCTGAGATGCAGTAGTTCTGGTGGTTTGAAGCTGGAACCAAGTCTAAATTTTGAGTTTCATGAGTTTTGAATGTAAAAGACAAAAAACGCTTTATCTCAGCGAGAGAAGTGAAAAAGTGACAATATGTGAATTTTCAGCACTACACTCAATTTTCAGCCTTATTACCTTTGGAACAGCATAGAAATGCTGAGATGCAGTAGTTCTGGTGGTTTGAAGCTGGAACCAAGTCTAAATTTTGAGTTTCATGAGTTTTGAATGTTAGAGACCAAAAAAGCGTTTTCTCGACGAGAGAAATGAAAAAGTGACAATATGTGATTTTTCAGCGCTACGCTCAATTTTCAGCCTTACTGGCTTTGGAACAGCATAGAAATGCTGAGATGCAGTAGTTCTGGTGGTTTGAAGCTGGAACCAAGTCTAAATTTTGAGTTTCATGAGTTTTGAATGTAAAAGACAAAAAACGCTTTATCTCAGCGAGAGAAGTGAAAAAGTGACAATATGTGAATTTTCAGCACTACGCTCAATTTTCAGCCTTATTACCTTTGGAACAGCATAGAAATGCTGAGATGCAGTAGTTCTGGTGGTTTGAAGCTGGAACCAAGTCTAAATTTTGAGTTTCATGAGTTTTGAATGTTAGAGACCAAAAAAGCGTTTTCTCGACGAGAGAAATGAAAAAGTGACAATATGTGATTTTTCAGCGCTACGCTCAATTTTCAGCCTTATTACCTTTGGAACAGCATAGAAATGCTGAGATGCAGTAGTTCTGGTGGTTTGAAGCTGGAACCAAGTCTAAATTTTGAGTTTCATGAGTTTTGAATGTTAGAGACCAAAAAAGCGTTTTCTCGACGAGAGAAATGAAAAAGTGACAATATGTGATTTTTCAGCGCTACGCTCAATTTTCAGCCTTACTGGCTTTGGAACAGCATAGAAATGCTGAGATGCAGTAGTTCTGGTGGTTTGAAGCTGGAACCAAGTCTAAATTTTGAGTTTCATGAGTTTTGAATGTTAGAGACCAAAAAAGCGTTTTCTCGACGAGAGAAATGAAAAAGTGACAATATGTGATTTTTCAGCGCTACGCTCAATTTTCAGCCTTACTGGCTTTGGAACAGCATAGAAATGCTGAGATGCAGTAGTTCTGGTGGTTTGAAGCTGGAACCAAGTCTAAATTTTGAGTTTCATGAGTTTTGAATGTAAAAGACAAAAAACGCTTTATCTCAGCGAGAGAAGTGAAAAAGTGACAATATGTGAATTTTCAGCACTACACTCAATTTTCAGCCTTATTACCTTTGGAACAGCATAGAAATGCTGAGATGCAGTAGTTCTGGTGGTTTGAAGCTGGAACCAAGTCTAAATTTTGAGTTTCATGAGTTTTGAATGTTAGAGACCAAAAAAGCGTTTTCTCGACGAGAGAAATGAAAAAGTGACAATATGTGATTTTTCAGCGCTACGCTCAATTTTCAGCCTTACTGGCTTTGGAACAGCATAGAAATGCTGAGATGCAGTAGTTCTGGTGGTTTGAAGCTGGAACCAAGTCTAAATTTTGAGTTTCATGAGTTTTGAATGTAAAAGACAAAAAACGCTTTATCTCAGCGAGAGAAGTGAAAAAGTGACAATATGTGAATTTTCAGCACTACAGCTCAATTTTCAGCCTTATTAGCCTTTGGAACAGCATAGAAATGCTGAGATGCAGTAGTTCTGGTGGTTTGAAGCTGGAACCAAGTCTAAATTTTGAGTTTCATGAGTTTTGAATGTAAAAGACAAAAAACGCTTTATCTCAGCGAGAGAAGTGAAAAAGTGACAATATGTGATTTTTCAGCACTACGCTCAATTTTCAGCCTTATTACCTTTGGAACAGCATAGAAATGCTGAGATGCAGTAGTTCTGGTGGTTTGAAGCTGGAACCAAGTCTAAATTTTGAGTTTCATGAGTTTTGAATGTTAGAGACCAAAAAAGCGTTTTCTCGATGAGAGAAATGAAAAAGTGACAATATGTGATTTTCAGCGCTACGCTCAATTTTCAGCCTTACTGGCTTTGGAACAGCATAGAAATGCTGAGATGCAGTAGTTCTGGTGGTTTGAAGCTGGAACCAAGTCTAAATTTTGAGTTTCATGAGTTTTGAATGTAAAAGACAAAAAACGCTTTATCTCAGCGAGAGAAGTGAAAAAGTGACAATATGTGAATTTTCAGCACTACACTCAATTTTCAGCCTTATTACCTTTGGAACAGCATAGAAATGCTGAGATGCAGTAGTTCTGGTGGTTTGAAGCTGGAACCAAGTCTAAATTTTGAGTTTCATGAGTTTTGAATGTTAGAGACCAAAAAAGCGTTTTCTCGACGAGAGAAATGAAAAAGTGACAATATGTGATTTTTCAGCGCTACGCTCAATTTTCAGCCTTACTGGCTTTGGAACAGCATAGAAATGCTGAGATGCAGTAGTTCTGGTGGTTTGAAGCTGGAACCAAGTCTAAATTTTGAGTTTCATGAGTTTTGAATGTAAAAGACAAAAAACGCTTTATCTCAGCGAGAGAAGTGAAAAAGTGACAATATGTGAATTTTCAGCACTACGCTCAATTTTCAGCCTTATTAGCTTTGGAACAGCATAGAAATGCTGAGATGCAGTAGTTCTGGTGGTTTGAAGCTGGAACCAAGTCTAAATTTTGAGTTTCATGAGTTTTGAATGTTAGAGACCAAAAAAGCGTTTTCTCGACGAGAGAAATGAAAAAGTGACAATATGTGATTTTTCAGCGCTACGCTCAATTTTCAGCCTTATTAGCTTTGGAACAGCATAGAAATGCTGAGATGCAGTAGTTCTGGTGGTTTGAAGCTGGAACCAAGTCTAAATTTTGAGTTTCATGAGTTTTGAATGTTAGAGACCAAAAAAGCGTTTTCTCGACGAGAGAAATGAAAAAGTGACAATATGTGATTTTTCAGCGCTACGCTCAATTTTCAGCCTTACTGGCTTTGGAACAGCATAGAAATGCTGAGATGCAGTAGTTCTGGTGGTTTGAAGCTGGAACCAAGTCTAAATTTTGAGTTTCATGAGTTTTGAATGTAAAAGACAAAAAACGCTTTATCTCAGCGAGAGAAGTGAAAAAGTGACAATATGTGATTTTTCAGCACTACACTCAATTTTCAGCCTTATTACCTTTGGAACAGCATAGAAATGCTGAGATGCAGTAGTTCTGGTGGTTTGAAGCTGGAACCAAGTCTAAATTTTGAGTTTCATGAGTTTTGAATGTTAGAGACCAAAAAAGCGTTTTCTCGACGAGAGAAATGAAAAAGTGACAATATGTGATTTTTCAGCGCTACGCTCAATTTTCAGCCTTACTGGCTTTGGAACAGCATAGAAATGCTGAGATGCAGTAGTTCTGGTGGTTTGAAGCTGGAACCAAGTCTAAATTTTGAGTTTCATGAGTTTTGAATGTAAAAGACAAAAAACGCTTTATCTCAGCGAGAGAAGTGAAAAAGTGACAATATGTGAATTTTCAGCACTACGCTCAATTTTCAGCCTTATTAGCTTTGGAACAGCATAGAAATGCTGAGATGCAGTAGTTCTGGTGGTTTGAAGCTGGAACCAAGTCTAAATTTTGAGTTTCATGAGTTTTGAACGTAAAGACCAAAAACGCTTTATCTCAGCGAGAGAAGTGAAAAAGTGACAATATGTGATTTTCAGCACTACGCTCAATTTTCAGCCTTATAGCCTTTGGAACAGCATAGAAATGCTGAGATGCAGTAGTTCTGGTGGTTTGAAGCTGGAACCAAGTCTAAATTTTGAGTTTCATGAGTTTTGAATGTTAGAGACCAAAAAAGCGTTTTCTCGATCGAGAGAAATGAAAAAGTGACAATATGTGAATTTTCAGCGCTACGCTCAATTTTCAGCCTTACTGGCTTTGGAACAGCATAGAAATGCTGAGATGCAGTAGTTCTGGTGGTTTGAAGCTGGAACCAAGTCTAAATTTTGAGTTTCATGAGTTTTGAATGTTAGAGACCAAAAAAGCGTTTTCTCGACGAGAGAAATGAAAAAGTGACAATATGTGATTTTTCAGCGCTACGCTCAATTTTCAGCCTTACTGGCTTTGGAACAGCATAGAAATGCTGAGATGCAGTAGTTCTGGTGGTTTGAAGCTGGAACCAAGTCTAAATTTTGAGTTTCATGAGTTTTGAATGTAAAAGACCAAAAAACGCTTTATCTCAGCGAGAGAAGTGAAAAAGTGACAATATGTGATTTTTCAGCACTACAGCTCAATTTTCAGCCTTATTAGCCTTTGGAACAGCATAGAAATGCTGAGATGCAGTAGTTCTGGTGGTTTGAAGCTGGAACCAAGTCTAAATTTTGAGTTTCATGAGTTTTGAATGTTAGAGACCAAAAAAGCGTTTTCTCGACGAGAGAAATGAAAAAGTGACAATATGTGATTTTTCAGCGCTACGCTCAATTTTCAGCCTTACTGGCTTTGGAACAGCATAGAAATGCTTGTTTTAGAAACTTCATGTCTCCAGAGATTATTTGCTAAGACAGGTGAGCCCAAAAACCTTCTACAGCTTCATTTGTCCTGAGTGCTAAATATTAATGATCAGCCTTTAAAATTTGATCAAATCTATAATTTTATGCCAGAAAACTTTGATACAGTGAATTGTGTATGTATTCACATCGTTTTGTCACATTAAAACCAAAAACCTGATTTATTGTGTTTGAATTTTTTTGTTATAATCAACATAAAGTTGTGCATAAATGTGGAAAGGAATAAAAATAGACTGAACTTCCTGAGCATACAGCTCTGGCTGTATGTTTAGGGTTGTTGAGTTGCTGGGAGGTGAACTTTGACCCCAACCTCAGGTCCTCTGCAGACTCAGAGGTTTAATTGCCGGTTTTGTCCTTTAATAAACCCATTAATTCCTGTAACTGCAGCACAAAGCCACCGTGTTTCACTGATTGGTTCAAAGCAGTGGTTAACACACCAATGCTAATATGCTAATGCACTAAGAGTGGAGCCAATTTTCTGTTAGCATGTTATCGTCTTTGCTAACTTTGAAAATGTTTAGCTCACTTAAATGACTTTTCCAGATAAAATCTAAAGAGTTAATTTACTTGGCTGTTTTCTAGACTTTCAGTGGATTAAAGTTCGACATCAGTCTTGATGTTTTTATCGAATGTTAAGGAAGGAATCTGCTGCAGACCAACGTTTTTTAAAAGCCTTAACTTTTAAACTCTTCAGTTTTTAGTTAAAAAACAACCAACACAAAATCAGTCGACCAAACTGGAGAAGAAATCACCAATTTAAATTATCTGGACGTTTTGTTTTTCAGTTCTGTAAAATGTGTTTGAATGGTTTGTTATCTAACTACTGATTAACTACATATTTTTACACAATTAAAAGAAAACTGCTCCAGATTCAATATTTTTCACAACTTAAGAATATTTATTTAGTTTGTCAGAATATCAATTAAATGTTGCTAATAATGCAACTAAGCTGCTTTTAAAAATAATCAAATATTATCTGCATAATGCTTAACATTTAGCTTCTGTGCTAAGCTACTGGGATGTGTTGGTTTGTGAATCTGTCTTATCTGTAGAGTAATCCATCAGACTCAGAGCAGCCAAAGGCCACAGAGCAGCGACCCGAACAGGTCCGACAGAAACCGAAGCCTCCAAAACCAAAACCAACTCCAGTGGTCACAACGCCCGCCCCAAAAACCACCAAAGCACCCGACACGGACGAGTTCTTGGGTCCACAAGAATGTCTGGACAAAAAGTAAGTTAGAAAGTTACCAAATGTTTCTGTAACCTACCAGCGATGATCTCGATCGATACTTCATCTGGGTTTATCGGAATAAAACTGCGTTGACAGGCTAACCAACGCTTTGCTAAGTGGGAAATGTTTTGCTAAGTCCAGTAGCACTTTTTCTGTCAAAAGAATTAGCACACTGAGCTTCTACAGTAATGAGTTTAAAACCGATTTAAACTCATTTCTGATCACAGATTTATCAAAAAACTGTAAAACTGGAACCAGGAATGAAAGATTTGTTCATAGGCGATATAACATGTTTTACTGACACATGATTGGTTTTAGCGCTTTAGCATTAGCTTTTGCTAAATACCATGTTGTTATAGTGCTTAGCATTAGTGGGACTAATGTTCATATAGTGCTTTAGGGTTAGCACAGCTAACCTTTTAGCTAGCAGTGCCCACCGCTGGGAATGGCTAACAGACTGTTCAGCCAGAGAAATGTTTGCTAGCAGTCTCAGGTTGCTAACAGGAAGCTGGTGTTCCTCAGGCTGACTCGAGCGTCGTGTGGCCTGGTGTTTTGCCCTCCATGGCAGCGGTGCGTTGAAGGTCAGTGTACCTGCAAACTTCCCTACCTGTGTCCCACTGAAGGGGTGGAACCGGTCTGTGGGCAGAACCACAGGACCTTCACATCCTACTGTCAGGTAAAACCAGACAGACCGTTCTTTACGACTCGTTTGAAGACTCGATAAGAGACTCAATGAGACTCTTTGCTTTAAGAAATGCTGATTTGTTTCCCAGGCGATGGCTGCCTCATGCCGGACCAAGAAGCCCGTAATGTCCCACTTTGGAAAAGTCTGCACAGGTTCTGTTCCACAGATACATTTACAGCCTTACCTCGGTTTGTTTTCATTTTTATAAATGATATTTTCTGTATTTTGTGACTACAGAGGACCATTACCAAGTTCCAGAGCTTCCTGGACGAAGACACAGGACTGGTCAGGATCGTCCTTCCTAACCCTAACGCCACTGGAGAAGGAGAGAACTTACTGGTGTGCCATCAGGACTGGGACATGGCAGCTGCTAATGTGGCCTGCAGGGAGCACAAACAAGAATAGTGAGGAGATTTATTACATTTACATCCATGAAGGCACAACAAGCTAACTAAACAATCATTTATAGTTACAGAGGTGCAGCGTCTGCAGACTCTGTGGACTACAACTCCCTGACGCCCAACACAACTCTCCCCAGCCGCTGCGTCAGCGTCCACTGCCAGGGCTACGAATTGTCTCTGGCTGAGTGTGAAATCTACGACAAGATGGCGGCCGACGGCCAGATGGTGGCCGCAGCGACCTGCTATAAGGAAACATCTGAAGGTCAGTCTCAGAACATGCTGAGGTCGTGAAGACTCAGAAAACACCTGGAAGCTGCTTTATAGAAAAGTTTCTCAAAGAACGCCTTGCCGCGCTCGTTAAGGAGACAGAATGAGAACTTTTCTTATCCGTTGGTTTCCAACGTTAGTAGAAACAATTTGGTCCCTTCTTCCTCTACAGGAGTTAACCTGTCGTTCAACTCAGAGTTTAACTAGTTTTGCTATAAACAACAGTAATCTTAAAATGCTGTAAACTTGCCCCACAACATGGAAGTCCTCCGGTCCACCAGGCGGGGGGCTGGAGTCGGTAATATTACCTGCATAAATGTTCTGCTGCACTATAACATTGTAAAAGACCAAGTTTGAAACATATTTTCTTTTCTCTTTTCATTTTCTTTTCTTCTTTACTTAAAACCTGGCTCCATTTTACGGTGGCCGACAGGTGCAAATGCGCAGCAAAAGAGAAACATGCAAACAAAAAAAAAAACCACGCGCACAAATTAAATGCGGCAAGCAAAAAGCGAATAAAATGCAGCAAACAAAAAGAGAGACGCAAACAAAAAAGAAGACACCCCCGAATGAAATGCAGCAAACAAAAAGTGTTGAAAACGGAAGTGCTCCAGACCACTAGGGGGAGTCAAAGAAAATAGTATTCATTTCTATGGGACCAGATGCAAGATTCAGCGAAAGAAATTTGAAAGAAAGTAAAGGTATCTCTCTGAATCTTGCATCTGGAAAGTGTGATTATTGTGAGAAGTCTGAAACAATAGAGCATGTTATTTTAGAGTGTTGTAAGTATGAAGAAGAGAGAAGATGCATGCTGAGAGAGTGTGTAGGTATTAAAGAAAGGTTTAATTTAATAGAATTTTTGAGGAGAGATTTCGGGAGTAGACATATTCAAATAATTATTCGGTATCTTAAAAAAACAAAGCTATTTCATAGGATATGAGTAGAGCAAGTTGGGTGTGAGTGTGTAAAGAATATCAAAGAGGGGTATATAAAGCTATAAGCAAGTTGGATAATATAAGCAGGTGTGTATGTGTGGGGGTATGTTTAATCAGGAGTTAATGGAGGGAAAAGGTAGAAAGTGAAAGTTTATAGACCATCTCGAACCACACTCCATACTGGTAAGTGGCGGTAATGCTACTGTAAGTTTGTTGCCAACCGCCAATAAATACCAAGAAGAAGAAGAAGAAGAATCTTGCATCTGGTCCCATAGAAATGAATACTATTTTCTTTGACTCCCCCTAGTGGTCTGGAGCACTTCCGTTTTCAACACTTTTTGTTTGCTGCATTTCATTCGGGGGTGTTTGCGTCTCTCTTTTTGTTTGCTGCATTTCATTCGGGGGTGTCTTCTTTTTTGTTTGCGTCTCTCTTTTTGTTTGCTGCATTTCATTCGGGGGTGTCTTCTTTTTTGTTTGCGTCTCTCTTTTTGCTTGCCGCATTTAATTTGTGCGCGTGTTTTTTTTTTTGTTTGCATGTTTCTCTTTTGCTGCGCATTTGCACCTGTCGGCCACCGTACCATTTTATTTGGTGGTCGACTCCCCCTGGTGGTGTGGAGGACTTCCATTCTGTGGAGCAAATTTGCAGCATTTTTCTTTTGTATTTTGAAGTTTGCTGTGTTTTTGAGGAATGTTGTCCACGTTGGTGTTGCTGGTGAAATCTTTAGGCAGACGTTGTCTTTAAGGTTCTCACATATTTTATCTGAAGTCCTGAAAAAAGACATGGAATACAATCAAATCTGGTCAAATTATTCATAATATTCAGGTGAAAGTTTGATGCGATGTAACCGCCTCCATCTCCTGTCCGTTTGTGTTTCTACTGCAGAATGCGACTTCACCTGTGCAAACCGGAAATGCATTTTCCGCAACCAGACATGCGACGGAGTGGACGACTGCGGCGACCGCAGCGATGAGATGTGCTGCAAAAGTAAAAACCAAACACGCAGATTAAAAGACAAACATGTTGAGGTTTTCCCTGAGCGACGTTGTTTGTCAGGCTGCAGGAACGGAGCTTTCCGCTGCGCGTCCGGCGTCTGTTTGCACAGAAAGGCGGTCGGCGACAAACTGATCGACTGCCTGGACGGAGCCGACGAATCTCAGAAACGAGTGAAAGCTTTCGGTAAGAACTGGTTCAAAGAGCTGGGCCTATTTTTCATTTGACAAAGTTTGAAACTCTGATCCAAAAGTTTAATTTAAACTTGTCGTGTTGTGAAGTTCAAGCAAACTTTAAACAGTTGAAGATTTTAGCATACAGCCTTAAGTCAAGGTTTGAAGATAAATGGGTAATCACATTAAAACAAGCATTTATCAATCAATCAGACTCTGAAAGGTCAGAGAGTCTGACCAGGTCTGAGCTGGACGTCTAAATGTTTCTCTGTTTCCTGCAGCTGCAGCGGCGTCACATAAATTGAACTCAGCACCAAAACCCTCAGGTACCAACTGTGTTTATAGATATTTATTCAGTTTTCAGGAAATCTGGTTGGTTTTTTTAAATGGTAGAAAATCATATTTCATGTCTTCTGCTCTTATTTCAGAGTACATCTCCCGTAAAAACGGTAGGTTTTTACAGCTGGTTCTTCCACTGCAGGCAGGAAACTTTATCCCTCCTTTGAGTTAAAAACCAGAGGATGCAACAAAAGGTTTACTAAACAGTTAAATCATAAATAAATCTCCAGTATTTTCTTTTTCATCCAGTTGTACAGCTGATTTTTGCAGATCAAATATTTTAACATGAAGGAAACATTGAATTTCTGGGATCAGCGTTCAGCCGGAGCCACGGCTCGGTCAGCCTGACCCACGGCTCGGTCAGCCGTTTCCTTTTCACTAAAACACCAAAAACATTAAAACACTCAACAGTGTTACAGCTGAGATACATTATTAATGTAGATAAATCCCATAATCAGTTTTATAATCTGTCAAAAACACATTTAAAACACAAATTATTTCTGTTTCCATTCATTTTACCAACCCGGTAAAAAGATTGAAAATCAATATTTTGTCAGGAATATGAATTAAAGAAATGAATCTGCATCATTTTATAATTTATATTTAACAAATATTAACATAAATAATCATAAACATATTTTACAGACTGATTAATAGAGAGAGGAAAATAAAAAGGAATAAAACTCTTTGATATTCTGAGTCTCTGTCCGTGGTCCTGATTCTGATTTTTAATTTCTCTGAAGTTTCTCTTCAAGCTCTTCATCTGGTTTTAGCTTTATTTATATTATTTTACACACTTTTCTGTCTTCTGTGTTCAGAAAATTAGTACAAATATTTTAAAAATCCTAAAAAGGCCAAAAGAAAATTTATTTTGTGGCAAATTTAAGGTTTTTATCTCACCTTAAAGTCGAGTTTAATTTTCAAAATGAGTTTTTGTGAAGTTTTAAATAGAAATGGATCAGAAAGAGTTAATTTCACTGAGTTTGATGAAAAATTAAGTACACCCTCTAAAGCTAAACAGTTAGCAGGAGCTAATGCTAAAGCGCTAACTTTATACCTGCTCTCTAAACACTACAATCCTCAATTACCAAATTAACTTTGCATGTTCTATGAAACATTACACATAGTATTTATCTTTATATTTTGTTCTGTGTTTTATTTTGTTCCTCTTTTGTTTCTTGTTTGAAATAAAAGTTATTGGGGAAAAAACAGCCAGAATTTCAGCATCAGCAGAATGTCACCGATTTTAAACGTAACTAAAGTTAAGATTCATTTAGAGACGGTTTGTAGTAAAAACTGATATTTTTCTGTTATTAAAAGTAAAACTCCAGCTGCAGATTCTACCATTTCCATTCTCAGAAGTAGCGCCATCTACTGGAACAACTTGGTACCTGTTCATAACTAATAAGCCCAACTTCAGCTTCTGGTGTTGCAGATGAACAATAATCCAACCATCGGACCTGCAGACCAGCAGCTGAAACATGTTGTTTGTTTGTTTGTTTGTTGTTTGTTTGTTTGTTTGTTTGTTTGTTTCCAGAAACCAGAGCCAGCAGGAAACATCTGGAGGCCCAGCTGTTCTGTGGGATTCCCAACAAGGACTTGGTGGACGACACGGAACCGGAGACCCGAGGAAGAACGAGCCGGAGGAAGAGGGTGGTGGGAGGAATCCCGGCCAATCCGGTCAGTCACAGTCCGGGTTGCCAGATCGAGACAAGCAACAAGCACAACTGGCAACCCGCTTGTAAACAGGACAAATTTATACAGAAAAAAAAGATACAACTGAAATTAAATAGTCAAATATAAAGTATTTATATCCACAGATTTATTTTAAAGAACTAATGATGAGGAAAGTTATTTAATAATTACAACAGTAAAAAAAAAGGAACTTTATGAATTTTTACATGTTTGTTTGTTTTCCATTATCTGGGAAACTCTGATTAAGATTTTAATTCTCAGGATTTTAATGAAGATTTTTTACATGGGCAACATTTTTTCATACACAAATAAGCAACAAAAAAACCCAACCTGCAACTTTATAAAAAAACAAGCCCAGAGTTGCTTATAATCAGCAGACCTGGCAACCCAGTTCCAGTTACAATCACTGCAGGTTTGAACAGTTAAAACCTCGTCTGTTTTAGCTGCAGAGGAAACATTGTCTGGTGTTTTTCCTTCTATAAACAGTTACTGAGCAACAATATCGATACTTTATTCATTAGTTAATAATCACTCAATTTTGTTTCACTGCTGCTGTATTTCTGTCACCTGAAATGAGGGTTTTCTAGGTTATTCATGGCGCCTTTACTCTGAAGAGTTTCCCAGTCATGATTGAAGGTAACCTGACGATTCTTCTTCCTGCTGGGCTGCAGACTCAGATCCAGTGGCAGGTGGCGATAGAGGAGAACCGCAGGATCGACTGTGGAGGAGCGTACATCGGCGGCTGCTGGGTCCTCACCGCCGCTCACTGCGTCAGGTACGACCCAGAAGTACCAGAACATATCGTTAAAATACAGCAGCATTCGAATGTAACTCAGCTGCAGTCAAACTCTCATTCATTTGGCTCAGACACTGAGGAAAAACAAAACAGCTGAGGCTGATTATTGTAGCTAAACCTGCAGGAGAATCGCTTTGACAGAGCAGTTTTTTATTTCACTGCAGTCTTTTTTTTTTTTTCCTTAAAATGACAGGTGAAAGTAAAAATACCTGAACAACTTTATGCTCACAAACAAGCAGCTCCTGTTGGGACACAAACAGGAGCTGCTTGTTTTTTGTACTTGGTTTCCTAACAGCGGAGGAGGTGGAGAACTCAAAACTTTACTCCAGTAAGAGTAACAGTACTTCAAGATATTTTTACTCAAGTAAAAGTAAAAAAGTATTTGGTAAAAATTTACTCAAGTACTGAGTAACTGATCAAATGATCAATCACTTAATATTTGAAAAGTACATCATCAAAACAAAGTTAAGTGGAAATTTTGGTATTTTAAGGAGCAAAATGACAATAATTTGTATAAGTAACAAAAAATAATAAAATCAGTCAAAATAAAATGTTTCTAAATGAGTTTATTTCAATAAAAATCTTCAGAAACAGAAACTGCAGCTGTGGGTCCGAGTCTGGTGGGTTTCTGGTTCAAACATTTTTGTTTTTCATTCAGTGGGAAGAAAATCCAGACATTTTACTCAAGTAAGAGTAAAAATACTTCATAATAAAGTTACTCAAGTAAAAGTAAGAAGTACAGCGTAGTAAAAATACTCTTAAAAGTATTTTTTTTTTTCACAACAGTTTGTGAAGTAACTGTAACTGAGTAAAGTAACTAGTTACTGTCCCACATTCCTTCAACAGGCCGAATCCTTCGGCGTACAGAGTGAAATTTTCTCTCTGGAAGAAATTTCGGCCTCAGGGAACGACGGACATTGTTCCTGTGGCAGACATCCGCATCCACCCGAAGTACGAACCCACCTGATCGCTAATTATTGATTATAAATCAGTCACACAGGAAGCTAAGACTCCCGCTCTTCCTGCAGCTACGTGCCGTCGACGTACGAGAACGACATCGCGCTGCTGCAGCTGGAGAAGCTCCCGTTCACGGAGAAATGCCTGGAGGACAACCCGGCCATCCGGGCCGTCTGCGTCCCCTGGACCACCCAGCTGTTCCCGCCCAACCACACCTGCAGCATCTCCGGGTGGGGGCGGACCGCAGGTACTGAAAACACCTGAACCGTTTCCGATTATCACACCTGCTCTGGTTAGCCAGAACTAAACCTGTTGGTTCATTTCAGAAACACTCAGGAAGTCAGAACCACCAGAACATTTTCTGGATGATAAAATATGAAATGTTTTTAGGTAAAGGGTGAGAGGCGTTGATTGGTTCTCTCTTCCTACCAGCTGGTGGCAGCACTGCCCCATTGAGTGGTTTGCTAACATATAGCAGAAGTAGAAGATGAAGAGGAACCAATCAATAGATATTATCAATTTAATAGTTTTCTAACCTTATTGGGCCTGAATGTGAATCTGGATTTACATCTTTAAGATGCAAATTATTCCAGAATTATTATAATTAAATGATGCTGAACTTCCAGAGACAAAAATAGTCGTTTGAATATCTGAGGATATTTTTTCAGAGATTTTTTTTGTCTGTAATTTATTTTTTATCAGATGAAAAGAGAGAAAATTGGGAACATGACCAGATAAAAATAAGTTTTTGTTTTAAATTAAATTTTTTTAAATCAATCTTTCCACTCATAGTTATGTGAATCAAAGGAGTTGAAGACATTTGTAACGATAATAACTTTAGGTTTATGTACAGCATTAAGCTTTATGTTGGAAGTGTTTGACAGAGGAAACCTTTACATGTTAATCCAGGATAATCTCAGACATAATCTGATTTTTAGATGTTTAGTGAACTTTTAGACCAAATCTACTCAGTTTTAGTTCATTTAGAAAACCAGCTGGTTGTTTCCTACCAGTAAATATCCATTTAGTTGTTGGGTGCAGTGAATTAATCCCTGTAATCCGGGCTGTATTCGGGTCCATGGGTCGTTTGTTTCCTGGTTTTCGTTAATCTGATGTTTCTGTGCAGACGGCCGGGCGGCCCAGGTGCTGCTCTGGGCCAACGTGTCGCTCATCTCCGGCTGCGAATCCTCCTACAAGCATCGCTTCAAACCGGGGATGATGTGCGCAGGTGAGTGCGCCCGCGGCGACCGGTCCGAGTCGACGGGCCGACGGCCTGAACCCGGTCCGTCTGTGTGCAGGAGACCTGGAGGGACACGTGGACTCGTGTCAGGGCGACAGCGGCGGCCCTCTGGTCTGCGAGGACGAACTCGGGGTTTCCTACCTGTGGGGCATCGTCAGCTGGGGGGAGCGGTGTGGCCATCGGGGCTTCCCAGGGGTTTACACACAGGTGAAACTGGTTCTACTTCCAGTTGAAACATTAAAGACCCGGTTAACTGGTTCTCTTCTCGACAGGTCGCTCATTACTTTGAGTGGATCCGGCTTCACACCGGCTGGCCTGCAGTCACCAAATTTAACTCCTAAAGAAACCGACTACCTTCAACTCTTCACCTTTGCTCACCTTAATGTGATCTCAACTTTTACCTGGTAATAAAAACAGAAAACATTGTTCTGCTTTGCTGTTCAATAAAGTAAATAAATAAATCCTGAGACAAAAAAAGGTGGATTTTTACTGGCAACTTAAATCTTATTTTAGATTAATGAAACATTTCACGTTTTTCTTCTTCCATTCGAGTCGCTGCTGATTATAAAATCAGAGAAACAATCAGCCATTTTCTGGCTAAGTTCATGTTTTTTGGTGTCTGGAAAATGAGCCATTTAGAAATCCTAAAATCCTGTTGATAGCATGTTTACTACTACTGACCTACTTTAAATTTACCTTTTACATCAAAGTTAGCTAAAATGCTAAGGGTGTTTGAAATCCTGTTGATAGCATGGGGGCTAGCGTTAGCATTTCTGTGACTCAAATGAGCGTCAGATTCATCTATATGTTCACATCACACCCAACGCGGCGTCAGTGAGAAACTTCAGCTGAAAGCAGCCGGAGACGTGTTCAGATGTGTTGGCGATGTGCTAACCCTGCGGTTACCACGGCAACATGAGCCA
Source organism: Xiphophorus hellerii (assembly GCF_003331165.1). Lineage (NCBI taxonomy): Eukaryota > Metazoa > Chordata > Actinopteri > Cyprinodontiformes > Poeciliidae > Xiphophorus > Xiphophorus hellerii. The sequence continues at coordinate 34,508,128 of NC_045675.1, read as the reverse complement.
CACAGTTAGGAAACATGAGTAAAACATGCAAGGTGTCATGTTTGTTACAGGCGGGAAGAAGATAAATCCAGGTGCTGTGTTCCTGCAGTCAGTGTTGAAACATATTCACAACCTGATTAAAATTCTAGACACCACAGATAAACTGAAAACATGTTTTATTGGGATTTTATGACACAAATCAACACAATGTAGGTTATAAATCTGGAGTAAAAATATACAAATAGTCGCAGTGGAAGAAGGTTCAACGTTTCTACAGAGGAGCTGAAAACTAAAGCATGTAGTGAATGAATGACTTTGTTTTGGTCGAACTTATAAAATCTCAGTAAAAGACAGAAGTTTATGACTGCGACATGTAAAAACATGTTAAAGCTCAATTTGCTGGTCTCTGTAGCAGCAACTCAGATTTGAACTGAACTCTAAACAGTAAAAATGAAGCTAAAAACTAAAAACTATTATTATTCTCACTGAAAGTTTCTTACACACAGGAAGATAAATTCACACACATGCTTTATGTTGCCTCCAGCTGCAGAGTTGTAAACACAAATCTTTACAGCTTGTGTAGTAATTTGGTTATAAATTGTTGTTGACATACAGAGCAGCTTCAGCTGCTGTAAACATGGAGAGTTTCACTGAAACACAAACAGCTTCCCAGACGTTTACGACTAAAACGTAATTTTAATCAAATTGCTAACAGAGACGGCGGCTCCGCGTCATTGAAGGCTAAACTCACAGGGCAGACTCTGGGTCGCGCCCTTTCAAAGAATCTGACGCCGAATCTACAGAAAACTCTGTAAGCAAACATGATCAGAGGTTTAACCGGCTGCAAACAAAGAGCTGAGTTCTCCTTCCACATGCTGCAGGCGATCAGGAACCGGTTGGTTCAGCAGGAGGACGGTTCACTCTTACCTTGCTGCTGCAGCTGCAACATCCCAGGGAGTTGCCTGAGGAAAATGGAAACTGGTTTCACAAAGAGTCACAGGAGGAAGTCAGAGGAGATGAGAGAAAGTCTTACCTGGCTCTGGAATGGGGCAGGAATGTTCCTGACAGTCTGGAACGTCCTTCAGGCAAAGACAGACGGGTTTCTGGGGCTGAGAGGAAGAAGGAAATACCATTAAGAAAGTTCTTACATAGTAGACCAACACAAAAATCAAGTTTTCCTTGGATAGCAAACAGATTTCCTCAGGGATAAAATGAGGAATAACACTGTAAATGTCTGAACTAGAGCAAATGATTAATCGATCATTAATAATAAGCAATTAAATCTTCAGGAGAATGGCCTTTCTTCAAAAAAGAACAATGAAGTCAGAGCCGTAATTTAAGTGTAACTAACTCCCAGTGTTTCCTGGGCTTTACTGGCCTCCTGCCAGGCTGTATTTGCCTCCCGCCAGGCTTTACTTGCCTCCCCTGAATTTCCCTATTTGTTTGGGTAGAAAACAATCTCACGCAGACAAACGGCCCCTGGTGGCGAGTCGGGTGTAATGCGCTGAATTGATCAATAGCTTTACAAATGTGTGATTGATTTGCAATGTGGACAGAGTGGACAGAGTGGACAGTGTCTCTTCTGCTCTGACTATTGGCGAAGGTACGGTGTTGGACAGGTGACTATCAGACTGACTGCAGAGTTTAGGAACCGGGAAACGCTCGCAGCAGAACTCACTGCTGACGCGACATTAGCACTCCTCATGGCAAAGTATACTGGCTCCGCCCACTTTGCTGGAATTTAAATTTTGTCAGGGGGCGGGGCTAATCTTTCAGCAGGGGGTTAATTACACTTTAAACCAAAACTAACAAAAAATATTTACATTTTGCATTTAAAATAAAAAAATTAACTCCTGCAGTTTTAGCTTCACTCAGTTTAAATTCAGTAAAAAGTAAAAATGTATTAAGCAACTTTTATTAATCAGTTAATCCAAAAACTAGTAACCAACAGCTGAACTTTCACATGTTAGAAGTATTTAGCTACAGATGTATTCTTTGCTACAAATTGTGAAATGTTCCCTAAAGGAATGATGTTACTGCATTTTACACAATAAAATCTTTATTTTCTTATTTAAAAGGAATTTTCTGAAACTGTTTCAGAAAAGGCGTAAGTGTTTGAATCTGCAGAATGTAGCTTTTTTATTCTTATCTGGTTACTGAAATACTCCGTAGCTGCAGTAAGTTGTGACTGAGTGCTGAGCAGGCGGGTCAAAGGGAACCGCTGCCTGGCTCGAAGGCTCAGGAACGTGACGGCAGAGACAAACCCGGCGAGACAAACTCAGTCAGAGTTTCTAGCAGCTGAAATAGTTTCTCCTTCCTCTGTAAGTCTGAGCAGAGTCACTGCAACACTTTTTAATCCGATTATAAACCTTCTGAACTTCACTAACAGTCAAAGACAATTTAAAAACTTTGGTGTTAAAAGTGTTTTTATTTATACTGTCAACGTAGCGGAGAATCCGTCGTTTCAGGATGTGAACATGGAGCCAAAATAAAAAGTAAATATTAATTGAGAACCTGTTTGCAGTGAACTGGACCAGCTGTTCCAGGTGTTTGGTTCTACTGCGTGAGATTCTGGCTGGTTTTCATGACCCACTGGACCCACCTGAAGGTTTTCAGCACATATTTGTGGTTGTTTGGTCCGACTGCTATCAGCTGGACTGGATGGCTTCAGTTCGGATCGTTTTACTCTGAAACTCTTCCAGCTCACTTCCAGGTGAAATGATGCTTCACATCTTCAGCTGGAATAATTTATAACTGATGATGAAGTGAAGCTCTGCTTACGGCTGGTCTGGAGCCCAGACGGATCCTCTCTCCGGAGGGTTTAGTGCCGGTGGGATCAGGGATCCGGTCCGCTCCAGAACCGGACCATCCTCTCCCAAACGGAGCGAGTCTCAGCTGCTGCTAACGAACAAAGACTCTTCCTCAGTTTTCAACAATGAGCTTCATCTTCATCTCTACTCCCCTGCTGGAGGATTTTCCTCCGTCAGGATGGTCCCTCCTCTTCCTCCTCTTCCTCACTTGGCCAGTTGTTTTTATCTCTATAATCTTAACAAAGTCACAATCCCAAACTTTAAATGCGCCACCATCTGCCGCCACCTTTGACCCTCGGATATCCCACTGTATCTGTTAGTCGCGTTAAAATCCAAATGTAATCAGTGGTGATATAAATAGCAGCAGCCCTGCTGCCTGCAGGACTGCAGCCTCTGACCACAGCTGGAAATTTCCTCAATAATTTGTGATGAAGAGCCAACAGACGCGATGTGAAAGTGGCTTTTTATAAAGTTATTTAGCTTCTTTAGACACAACAAACCCGATCCTTTCTAATCCCACAGGAAACCCGACTATTTCAACGTTTTATCACGTCAGTGATTATGACGAAACAAACGCGGATCCTATGAAGATTTCTCCTCTTCCTCTCCTTGTTGCATTAACATCCACAGATTACTGATTGTTGGGATTATTCCCAGAATCCCCCTGTGCCTGCTGTCTGACGGGCTGGGAGCGTCGGGATCCGCAACTCGTTTTGATCGGATCAAAAATCCAAAGGAACCATCAAAACGGGCTTCGATTGGTTCATCTGTTCGGCTGTGTTGGTTCGTTAAAGGTTTTATCCTGCATGGTAGATTTTATGATGTTTATCAGAGTTTAAACCAACATATCATCTCATTTACAAACTTTTAATTCAAAAACTGAACTATGATGAATAATCTGAACACCTGATCATTTGCTTTAAGGAGAAATTATGGCACCACTGCAGTAACTAACCATTAAAAACACACCGAGTACTGCAACAGCTTTAAATGAATACACTTATGCTGTCTGTAGGTTCTTTAAGTTAGTTTTACATGTAAGAAGAGTTAATTATGCTGGAGAACTGGTCATAAAGCAAACACCTGGCCTTCAACATGCTGGATCTGCAGCGACTCAAAGGTTTTAGCTGCTACTGTTTATCAGAGTTTGATTAATGTTTCCTATCATAACTCTGTAGAGAAACGGATGTGTTTGTCTCCAGGTTTTCCGTCGCAGTGCTGCCATCCACACCAGCAGCTGAAACGTATAAAAGCACCAAGGAAAATCACCATTAGCATTTCTTCTATTGAGCATAAAATCACGCAAATTGGAATTACGAAAATAAATTTGCTTAATGGTAACAAACCAATTTTGAGAAAACTCACGTTCTTCGATGAAACGCTACGATGAGGTAATTTTACAACCATTTGGGAGTTGGTGTATTTCGCAAAACAGCAATGGAAACATTTTTATCGTATTATATGAGTTTGTAAGCCAGTTTGTGAACAGCAAGAGCAACGCTCTTATTTGTAATTGTCTGTCTTTGTACAATTCGCAGTCGTCTCCACTAAGGTTGGACGATTGGACAAATTTATGAATCATCGACGAAAGGCTGCATCCTTTGTAATTACCGTTAGTTATGGTAATTACAATGTTTAACAGAAGTCAAAAGATGCAGTTCCTAGAAAAAATGATGTTTTTAAAGGCACACACAAAGCAAGCAAAGCTTTTATTTTCCAGAGTGGCTCCAAGTGCAGCAGTGATTTATTTAGTCAAACTTGGAGCAGAAAGCCGTTGAGAAAACACATTTAATCAAATAATAACCGTAGTGGTGACAAATGACAAATAAACTGTCTTTTCTCCTGCCAGTTAATCCTGCTGACTGCCTTTCCATTACCTGTTTTATGGTTTCAAATATAAAACAAGATCTTCAGGAAACGCCCAACGTTTGTCTCCACAACATCACACAATTATTCAATAGTTGAGTTTGTCATTCAAAAGAGTTGAATCCATCGCTCTTCTATAAAATCACTAACAATTCCCCAAAAACGCTGCATTTATACACTGCCAGGAACAGACGGCTTCTCGTTTCGATGCTTCAACAAGACGCCAACGTCTCTTCTGATGCTTGAACAAATCTCACGTTAGTCGTTACGTCCGTCTCAGCCATGACTTTTAATGAATTACCACCTGATTTTAATTACATTTCTTATTTAATGGAGACACCTCAACTGTGAAATTGTGGAGAGGTTTCTAATGTCAAACGTTTTGTGCACATTTGTAACAGAAACACAGCAAATGTTACATACCAGCAAAAATATCCTGATAAACTCGATAAAAACGCTTCAGGAGAGAAAACACTCATTAGAAAGTGTGTTTACAAGCACAGCTGGTAATCCTTCAACTGAGGTTTATCTCTGAAAAATACCAGTCTGAACTACAACATACTTCTCTATCATATCAACTTTCTTCTAAAAAACAGAAGTATGAAAAACCAGTGGCTCTTTGCCTTGAATGGGGATAAAAGTGTAACAAAGGAAGGAAACAGAGTTAGAAGTTTGTGGGTTTCAACGACAGGAAAAAAACTTTATAACCTCCCTTTCTTGCAGTTTCAGAACACGAAAATCATAATTTTTAATAAAATTGAATCACATTGTGGTAACATTGGCATTATTTAGTCTGTAGATGCTGCCAGACGGAAAAAATAATCGCAGGGACCCCAGTTTGTACTGAAAACCTGCCAGTCCAGCAGACATCAGCTGACATTCCAGACATTTTCCTCCGGATAACGGTCTCCACATTTCACCTACTGAAAAATATACAAGCTCTAAATCATCCCGTCCTGGACACACAAGCCTTTTGTGCAGTTATGGTTCTTTTGCCTTACTTGACCATTGATAATAGCCATTTCTATGTGCTCTAGCTCTAGGTGTCTATCCAGACTCCAGAGGAGAGCAAACACCCAGCACATTGGCCTCAAGTCGATACCAACCTCTGTTTTCAGTTTGGTACAAAAATAGCTTATGAGAAGGAAAAACACAAACCTCGATTCCCAGTTTAAACAGTAAACCTTCCAGTCCAGCAGTCAGCAGCCAGAATCCAAACTATTTAGGCTTTGATAATAAACATATTACGCACCCAACTGGGACGGAAGTCCGTGCTGTACGTAAAATAACACCAGAAATAAAGGATTCACTTTTAAACTACAAACAATTATACATCTTAGAGGGGAAAAAGTTTTCTCAATCTGCTAAGCAACAGTTTCAAGTGTGCAACCCTCAAAACCACAACTCTACGTCGGATATTTACTCAAAATTAAGGTCTGTGATGAAAGACACAGATATTAATCTTGAGAAATCCCCACATTTTGCTCTGTTGAAATCGTTTACCTACATAAAACAGCTGCGATTTACATGAAACGACTTCTAAGTTCATGTAACAGATATCCATTTTAAATGGATGATTATAAAGTATAACGTCATAAAATTATATTCAGAGAAGTTCTGGAAAAGGAAACGAGTTTAATTCTACCAGTTGTAAAGCAAATAGATGGAAGGAGAAGCGTTTCAAATACTGCTTTTGGCTTGAAAGCTGTCAGGGAAGAAAAACTCAAATTAAAGTAATCTAACCTCAAATTGTAACAGTAAAAACTTTCCACGCAGCATTTTGGACATTTGATGCTATAATTTGTTTGGTCTTTTTTTTGAGATCATGTTTTTATTTTGAAATTACAGAGGAAAAACTTATATAGAAGTAAAAAGGATGGATCCGAGCACACGGCCCTGTTGAACTCCATCAGACTGATTCTCTTCAAATACACAGATTTTATTTTCTTTCCATAATTATTGGTTCCATCTGAACAGTAAAAACTCTCTGACAAAGAGTTCATGGAGGAATTTAAAGGTCAGAGAAACAACCCGACTATCAGGACTGAACCGAACTTCCGCCTATTTGTTCTGCATTTTAAAAGCTAATCAGTTGCAGGGACATTAGATACGTGCGTCTACGACTTGTTTACTGGCAGCTGCGCCACCACAGAAGTCAACAGGAAACCAGCGGGGTTTCTGCACTTCCTGTGGAAATGCAATGTACTCTACGCTCCCTGGGTTCTGTACTGTAACCCTCCTCTGGTGTGTAACCATCAGACGCAAGAATAAGACGCCTCTTTCATAGTCGCTGTTTGTTGCCTCCTGGGTTTGACTCAAACTGAACATAAATAGACGACGTGGGTTTGTTCCAGTTCAGACAACCATCTGACCGCCTTGATAGACAAAAACAGAGGGAACGACGGTGGATCTGCCACAACTTTGGCAAAAGTACCAAAAACATGAAAAACATGCCATCTGTGCCCTACAGTGTTGGTGATAAACTCAAATCCCCAGTGGGACGAAACTAGCTTGATATGTATTGATAAAATAAAGATTTGTTTAAACTTGGTGACGCCCAAAAAGACATTTTGTCCTGTTAAGGAAGAAAGTTATTAGGTTAGCTTAATTTTGGAAAAAGCATGGCTCTCCTCTCCTCCTGTTAGCCGGGTCGCGAGCGGATGTCGTGACGGCTGCAAGACAAGGCGAGGCACAATGACGTCACAGATCACGGAGTTTAATCTCATACAAAGCAATCGACAACAAAGCTGCAGAGGAACAGAGATATACATTATATCACAAAATAAGGCACACAAGGGAAGACAAACGAACACAGAGACAGACAAAGGCGCCACGTGGAGAAAAGATGAAAAAACTCTCCGCTCTCCGGCGCTGACCTGAAACTATAAACCAAAAGGGTGTTTCCCTATTTAATATATGCAAAGAAGGCGTTCTGCTCTTCGACCAATTAGAACTCCCTCAGGCCCCTAAAGAAAGTTGGGACTTCCTGATTTATAGCAAAGGTGTCTGTTTTTTATCTCAGCATAGGGCGGACTACCCCGTGGTCATCTCCATCCGACACGGGCCGAGAGGCGCCAAGAAGCCTCTGACCCCTTTCGGGCTGTAAATTTTATTGCTCTGTGTGTGGAGGAGGCAAAAGGGCCCTGCTTTGTTTGAATGTCTGCTATTGTGAGCTCCCTCATGCTCCACAAAAAACTGTTCCAATAAAGTGTTGACTTTCCCTTTACACATGTCATAAGATTAAGTGTATTTTTAGCATTAAATAATCATTTTCCTTAGCAGTCCACAATTTCTCTTCCAAACATCGCTGAGCTTTGCTTTCTATCAGCAAACACCTGTTTTAATTTGTTCAGTTTAGTGTTGCAGGCACTACATCTAACACTGATTTTAGACTTGTGCATCATAAAATAAACTTTTATCCACCAAAGTTTACTATTGTTGCTGTGAGGAGCGGCCATATTGAAACGCCATCCCACCAAGTACGACGATCTCATCACAGATTGAAAATGTTGGTTGAGATGTTGTTGATGTAAATCCATGAGCAAAACTGGCTGCAAGATGCTAACAACAGTTTCCAGAAACCCAATAATGTCACCATGGACCTACAACAACGTCTTGCAACTGTGGATGCAAAACTTTATCCACAGTTAAAAAACGAATCAACAAGTTTGACCTTCATAAAAAGTTTTAAACTAGAAAACCTTTGTTCTTCAAGAAACACACAAACAGACAAAGACTTCTGGAGTTATGAGTCTAAATCTGAATTATCTGGCACCAGGACAGAGGCATTCCAGGTAAAGAACTTCAGACCAGCTGTGGTTGGAGGTGGAAGAGCCACGGTTTGGAAACGAAGCGTTGGATCCGGACCTGACCAGCTTTCCATCACAGAACCCACCATAACCCAAAAACATTAACGCTGAAGCAGAACTGGACCTAGAAACACGACAATGACTCAAAACGCAGCAGTACATCCACCAAGGACGGAGCGAAAACTAAGTAAAGAAAGTCATTGAGATCCTGTGGGCTGAAAAAGCAGAACAGTCCTCAGAAATCTCACACCTGAAAGTGAGAAGTGGGGCCAGCTTTCCTCACACATGTAAGAGGAGTTGACAACAAACATCCGTTTCCTGTTCCTGTTTGAGCCGTTTCAGGAAACCCTGTGCCTCTTCTCCCTGGCCTTGGAATCCAGCTGCTGTGTCAACAGCGGCGGCGCCGCGTCCGTCTCCGCTGAGACTGAGGTGTGTTTGGTCTGCTCACAGGAGGGCGTTGTCTCTAAATCAACACAGACTCTTTGTGTGATCCTGGTTGCTCCCTCTGACTCACTGCTGGTGCAGAGCTAACAGTTGGACAAAGTGTGTGTGTGTATTCTTGTTTGTGTTGCCTGTTCAGAACCTTTAGCAGTACATTCACTAACCTTCTGCAGGTTAGTGAATGTAGTGAATGTTAGTGAATGTGAGCCCGAAGGCCTGGTAATGTTGCAGCAAACTTTACTTTTCCAGGGTTAGTGGTTTGGATTAAGAAAAGGATTAAACTGCTAATAAATACACTTAAAATGAATTGAAATCAATAGAGTCCAAATATGGGTAGAAATATAAACTTTAGTGTTTGCAAAGACTTTTTAATCTACTTTAAATAATTGAGCATACTATTTGGAATAGGTGTGATTGAACTGTCCATCCATCCATCCATCCATCCATTTTCTTCCTCTTATCCGGGTCGGGTCGGGTCAGGGTAGCAGCTTCAGAAGGGAGGTCCAGTCTTCCCTCCCCAGCCTCGTCTTCCAGATCCTCCCTGTGAATCCCAAGTCGTTTCCAGGCCAGCAGAGAGACATCGTCCCTCCAGCGTGTCCCGGTTTTCCCCTCCTCCCCGTGGGACCTGAACTCCTCACCAGGGAGGCGTCCAGGAGGCATCCTGACCAGATGCCCCTCAACTGGCTCCTCTCGATGTGAAGGAGCAGCGGCTCTACTCTGAGTCCCTCCCGGATGACTGAGCTTCTCTCTCTAAGGGAGAGCCCAGCCAACCTGCGGAGAAAACCCATTTCGGCCGCTTGTATCCACGATCTCGTTCTTTCGGTCATGACCCAAATCTCATGACCATAGATGAGGGTGGGAACGTAGATCGACCGGTAAATCAAGAGCTTCGCTTCTTGGCTCAGCTCTCTCTTCACCACAACGGACCGGTACAGCGCCCGCTTGACGGCAGACGCTGCGCCAATCCGCCTGTCGATCTCCTGCTTCCTTCTTCCCTCATTCGTGAACAAGATGAACACTGAAATTATTTTTTAAGTGCTTTCAGAGTATATTTGCTGTGAATTAGTGTTATAGAAATAAACTAAATTGAATTGAACATGTTGGACAATGTCTTCCTTCAGCCCAAAGGAAACCCGACGTAAATAATTATTTCATTGAGTCTTCAACAGATTTCACAAAAACTCATTTAGCTCAATGTATCGTGATCAAGTTCTGCAGTATTCCTGCAGACACGAATGCCTTGGATCATTTAAGTTTTCTTTTCTCCGGTATCTTTATGGTGAATGTTGTCGTAAGGATTTACGCCTGTTAGCTTCAAAAGGTCTAATTATTCTCATGCTGCTAAAAATCAATTTGCTAGAATCCTCTTTAATTCTCTTGCAACATTTACAGTCAAAGTTATGAATCTTCTCCATTTTACATTTTCTCCAAATGTTCAGCGGTGATATTAATTAGCCATGTGTTCCTGTCAAACAAAAGCATGCGACTAGCCTAACGAAGCTATTAACCTAAACGTTGTACTTTGTGTTATATGTAAAAACTCATAATTACTTCAACAATGTTATATTTTTCAGCTATGGAGGTCACTATTTTGCATCCCAGGCTGATGGATGGACTCAAGGCTATAAACAAACGTTCAGACATTAAGGACATTTAGGCTAACGAGGTCAGCCCACAAAACATCTGGACTGAGGAAAACTGCCTCAAAATGAACTATTACACAGCAAATACATCTTGAAACAAATAAATATGATTTGCTTGTAAGCTAAAGTTTTCTATGTTAGCTAGAACTAACGCCATTGGCAGGAGCTAACACCATCAGCAGAGGCTAACACCGTTAGCAGAGGCTAACGCAAAATCACAACAGCGGATGTTTAAAGTGAGTGAAGAATCTTTTAGTTTTGTAGCATCATTCTAATATAATTGAGAAAATGTTTTGATCCTAAAGCTAACCATAAACATTTCAGGTTAGCATTTCCAAGCAGCACCTGTTTCGTCATCCGTTTGGTTCTCCTCGTTTTCATTTGTTCTTCTCATTTATACATTGATTTCTATCTCAACACGCTTTGGTTCAAATTGAAAAGTGTGAACGCTACAGAATGTGCAAAAATTATTGTTCTGGATGGACTAAGCTAGCGCCTTAGCACATAGCATATGCTCTCTACCCAGGATGCATTGCAGCGCAAACAGCATGGCAACAATATAACAAAATAAAAATCAGGAAGCCTTTTTTTTTGCCTTATTGTACTTAATTTGCAATATATGTTTCTCAAATAAAACATATTGTTACAACTAATGAGGGATTCCTTTAAAAAGAGGCGGCAGAAGCAAAGGAAGTGGATCAGCTGTGCTTACCAACAACTGATGGTGTCAACCTTGACATGTTACTGTGGAACATGGCCTCTGCTGTTAGCCTGTCATGAGACGGTCATACAGCAACAGTCTTCAGTCAGAGGCTTTTTCTAATTCATTGGCAGACTGACTGCTACCACACCGTTTTTTCAAGGCTTATCACATTTCATTTCCCTCAGTGATGAATAGAATATTTTTAATTTGAATAAACCAGAAACACATTAAAAAATATACAAGGAATAAGTTTTTAATGTCAAAACAAGATGATCTTGAAGGAACACAGACCGACTGTCTGTGAGCCAGAAGAGGTTAAAGTCTAATAATGATGTGAGAAAGAGTCGCTGTGACAAACAGCAGTAACAGTTACAGAGCAGCAAACCGCAAGCTGACACCAAACAGCGGAAAATAAACCTCAAGTAAAAATAAAAGCGGGACTCACGTAACATTCAGAGGCAGCGCTGCGCTCCGGTCTTCACACCCGGGCAGAGCGCTTCCTGCGGCGGACAGGCCGCGGCGGACAGCGGGCTGCCGCGGCTGGAGCTGCCGCTCCGACGTCACGGAAGCACCGCTACATTTCCTCACGCCGCCGCTTCCGCGCTCCGTCTTCTCCGGTTCGGCTTTCGGCTCCAGAACACGGTTACGAAATGTCGACCGGGCCGGGAAAAAACGGAAGTCGGTGAATGAATTCGTGCCGTTGGAGCCTCGGTTGGTTCCTCACTCCGCGGTTCCGCTGAGCCCCGCGTTGCCAGATCTCAATAGAAAAACAAGCAACCAACTCGATGAAAACGAGCCCAAAAAGCCCAGCAGCAGCAGCCCGCTTATAACCTGTATAAAACCACACATCTAATGTAAAATAAAAAATAATTTAAAAAGGTATAACTAACAGCCAAATGTCCAGTTTAAATATCCACTATTTTATACAATTAATCAGAGGAGACCGATGATAATTATAAATAACCTTTATATTAAGTTATTTGTTTGTTTGTATTCCTTCTAGGCGCTTATCGCCTTTACTGCGTTTTATCTGATTTATGTATAATTAACTTCCGGTTTTAGGTTTAATGCTTTTATTTTTGAAAAGACTATTCTATTTCCGGTTTTGTATTATTGAACGGAAGCTTAACGAAAACACCAGAGTCTGGAGTTGATAAAAATGTATGTTTACTTTGTAAATGATTATGTTTTTATGGAGCAATTAAATTAAATTACAAAAGCAAATAGTAACACAGTGATTTGGAAAAGTAACTTTAATCTGATTACTGGATTTGTGCAGTAATGCGTTGGATTAATTGTTCCTGAAAACACTGGTCCCATTAGAGCAACGCTGACGTCACACAGGCACTGACAGCCATGTTGGTAGGCAGGTAACTTACCTACAATATAAGTACATGACTATTACCTGGTCACAGTTTTTGAGAACGCCACTCACCTGGTAAAATGAAGATAAACATCAGTGATGTTCACTGCTGAACTAGTGAATTAGCTTCGCTAATGTAGCTTTTATCTGCAGGGCGGACATGTTGCTGCTACATGAACTTCCTCTGCCAGTCACCAGTTGGAGGGTTTGTGGGTCAATAAACCTTCAAATTTAAAGTTTATTCAAGGGATTGTTTTATTGTCATATCTTTTCACAGTTTCTCGCTTGAGGTACAAAATTTGGACTGAAAATTTCTTTGTGAATTTGTTCTTGCATTATTAAGCCATTATATTAGATGGTTATCGTTTATCGCAGTAACTTCTGGGACAATTTATCATCATCGAAAAAGAACCCTGCTGGGAGGGCGTGACATCACACCGATGACGTCACACACAGCCTGATGATGTCATCAGTGACGTCTCTTGATGACGCAGCCTCTGTCTGAGTCTCCATTTCGCTGGGGACCTGGAAGCTGTCTGACCTGCTTTGCTCTGACACTTTTGGCTTTAAGCTGCGAGGAAAAACCTGAAAATGTACAAAGTTGAGAAGCAGAAAGCAGGAGCCGCTTTTTACAACGCTGAGAAAGTACGCAAGAAGAACAACAAGGCGATCAACAAGCTGTTGAAAGCCAACTCAAATCTGGAGAACGCCTCGGATAGCAGAAGCCGCTATCAAAATCGGAAGAGACTGGAGAAAGATGAGAGGGCGTTTTTCAAAGAATGCGAGAAGCGGCTCTACAAGCTGAACCTGGAGTTTGACATCTGGGCTGACGAGGAACAAAAACTGGACAGTTTATGCAAAAGGAGGGCGATGCTTTTCGAAGTGTTGAAAACCACGAATGAGCAACTAATTGAGGAACCAATGATGAAGTCTTTGAACCACGGAGCCCAACAGCGCCAGGACAGGCTGATCATTCTTAACAAGGAGTTGAGAAAAAATGTCGGCGTCTTGTCAAGACAGCTTGTTCAACAAACGAAGCTGTTTGAAGAATTCACAGAGAAAGAGAGAGAAAACAAAGAGATGATGGTGATTCAAGACAACTACTTTAAAGAGATCAGGCAGAAACTAAAAATGTACAACTTGGTCACCGTAAAGAAGAAATTCAGCTCAGATGATGAAAGCAGGATGGAAGCAATCAGAAAGAACCAGAAACTGGACTGCATGCTCAAATCACTGAGCCAACAGACGATCAACGTGCCGATGCTGAAATATCAGTTTCTCTGCGCAGTCGACGAGAAACGGCGGCTCAGCGTCCTCAACGGGGAGTTGGAGCTAGAAATCCTGGTGTTGTCGGAAAGGCTTTCGGATCAGACCGGCTGGGAGGTTTCCTTCGAGGAGTTGGAGGGGAAGGTCCAGAGTCTGCAGCAGACCCAGGCTGCTCGTCTGAAGAAGATCGAGGAATTGAAATTCAACACGAAGCTTGGGACCAAATCTATGTTTTCCTCGTTTTCAGTAGAGAAAAGGCAAAGAGATAAGCTGACCAGACGCTTGAATTATTTCAGGGCTAAAATCACTTCTCTCCAGAAGGAATATAAAACCTTCCAGCCAGACATTGAGGAATATATGAAGGAACTGCAGGCTGCTTCTGAAGCCACAGCAACAGAAAGTCCTACGAATGTAGCAGGAAACTCCCCCAAATCCAGGAAGTCAGGGGATTCTTCAAGTGACTCTCCCAGTGATTCAGATTATGACGACACTGAAGAGTCATTCGTTTCAACCCATCCCATCCAGACTAGGAAACCAACAGGAATGTTTCCAATTGCTTGGTACAATTTGGAGAACGAGTCGAGGTCTAGTTCAGAGGCCACAGCTGAAGACAGGCCTGGAAACAAAATGTCTGCTGAGGATTCATCAGAGTCCGACAGCCAGCTGAGGAAAAGAGCCGTCATACCGAGGCTAATAGGCAGACGTCCGAGCTCCAAGGCCGATTCTGTGTACTCAAGCAATGAGTGCAGATGTGACCCAGTACTCTCCTCCAGGAGGATGACGAGAGCGCCGTCGTCCCACAGACCGTCATGGTGGAGTTTCCTCTTCTGAGCAGAGGAGAGGGACGAAACGTTCCTCCGTAGCTTGAAGGTCGAGTTATTTTCACTTCTGAACTGCTAGATTTTCTCCGGGCGCTCCGGTTTGACAGTCACAC
>NC_045675.1:34468314-34488314 GCF_003331165.1 Xiphophorus hellerii | reverse complement strand
TTTGTTACAAAGGTTCTGGGTGGAACCATCATACTCTCGTGTTTCTAGTACAGCCATAAATCTGACGCACATCAACCAAAAACCATCAACAGAAGATGAATCCGCTTCTCTCAATCAATCAATCAATCAAATTTTATTTGTATAGCACATTTCAGCAGCAGGCATTTCAAAGTGCTTTACATCATTACAAACACAGAAACACAAAGCAACATAGAATTGATTACATTTCAAATACAATTCTAAACAGGTGGGTTTTCAGTTGAGATTTAAAAGAAGTCAGTGTTTCAGCTGTTTTACAGTTTTCTGGAAGTTTGTTCCAAATTTGTGGTGCATAGATGCTGAAAGCTGCTTCTCCTCGTTTGGTTCTGGTTCTGGGGATGCAGAGCAGAACCAGAACCAGAACCTGAGAGGTCTGGAAGGTTGATACAACAACAGCAGATCTTTAATGTATTGTGGTGCTAAGCCGTTCAGTGATTTATAAACTAACAACAGTATTTTAAAGTCTATTCTTTGAGCTACAGGGAGCCAGTGGAGGGACTTTAAAACTGGTGTTATGTGCTCTATCTTCCTGGTTTTAGTCAGAACGCCAGCAGCAGCATTCTGGATCAGCTGCAGCTGTTTGATTGGCAAACTGGGGGTTAATTTCTGCTTCTAAACGATCTGATTGGACGCTGGAGAACACTACTGTTGTATTGAAGTTGTGCTAAAAGGAGTTAGCCTTTATTCAAGTTAGCATCTCAATGCTAACTATGTTGCTAACGCTAATGTCAGTGACCACATTTGTAAATGAGTCACATGAACGATCAGAGCTTCTGAAACACTTTGCATCAATCTGATGGTTGAATAACAGACTGAACACTATAAATATGTTATTGAGCTCATATGTTGATTTATTCAATAATTTAGCAACATTAGCTGCTTATCTGTAGTGTAAGACATGTACAGTGTTATTAACGGACATTCAATAAAAAAATAATACACAGATTCTTTATTTACAGTTTATTTTAAGCTAAAATTTGAATCTAACGACACTTTTTGCATAAAAAGCATAACTTTGAACATAATAAATACGTTTTATTACTGATTCTGTTATTTCAGTCAAAGTTACTTTTATGAATTAGTTACATTCTGGATTACTGTCAATGTGTTTGTAAAGACAGTGAAATTTAATGTAAAATTTTATTATTAAAACTCACTTTTATTCCGAATTAAACTCTGACCTTTTCATTATTCTGTTTCCTGTTTCCTGTTTCATCCACACTGAAAAAAGAAAACAGGTGATCTTTTGAAAAATTAAGTTAATTTGCTACAAATAATCAAATGAAGTTTATCAAAATAAGTTTATCAAGTTGTCATGTTTAGTGAATAAATTCAGTTTGTTAAACTTCATTACATGTAACAAACAAACATTTTTTAAAAATAAGTTGTAGCTACATTCTCTGTTTTTCAGTGCAACTGGAGTTAAACCAAAACGTCCTAATCCAAACATGTCCATCTGCAGCGATGGCTGCGGGTATCGATGCGCGGGAGGTGTGGCGGGGCGGGTTGCGGGGCGGACCGGTTCCGCCTATAAATGGACCAGGTTGCCTCACCTGGGCGAACCGGAGCATCTTCCACCCGCAGCTACAGGTGTGTTTGTGTTACTGACCCGCACGCGCCGCAGGTGCGTCTGTTGTTATCATTTGTTGTTAAAGTTTCTGTGATTTTAGACCTGGAGATAAATCTGCGTCCCGCAGCGATGAGCCTCCAGTTGGTGCTGATGTTTGGCGTCGGGGCCGCGCTCCTCCGCGTGGACGCGCGCGTCCGCCTGAACTCCATCAGAACCGTGATCCTGACGGAAGGTCACGCGCTGCCCGTGAACCGGAGCGCGTGGGGACCTGGCGTGGACCTGACGGTGAGAGACGCCAGCTCAGACTGCAAATACCCGAGATCTGCTGTAAAGTTAAAGTAAAAAATGTAGGAAAAACAAACCCAAACAAAAACAGAGTGAAGATGGTTCTGCTGGGGTGAAGGGAGGAGCTTTAGATTTTAGTTACTGACGTTCAGTTTGTTCCAGTTTCTTTAGGTAAATTTATGCAAAATCACTGAAAGTTTATTGTTTTCACGTTTATAAATCCTGAGAAGCATCGAGTGTCTGTAAGACATTAGAGAACATGGATGGAAAAGCAGCAAAAATCCAGCAAGACAGAACAATGAGGGCAGAATCTGGAGGATTTGTTTTCTAATTTGGGGGATATTTTAGTGTTTCAGTTAAAAAAATAACCAAATCAACCTGATCATAGGATGGAAGTTAAATTTAAAGAGAGAAAACCTTAGAATAACTTGAACAACAATATCTGAACGCTAAATTTTTACTAACCAAGAATAACCAAGAGAAAAAGAAGATCTTCAAAATAAGAGCTCTCTGCATTTTAGCTCTATAGATCATAAATAAAGATAGTTGTTTTCCTACTTTAGTTTATTCTCACGCGTCCAGCTTGGTGTCTGATTTCTGATTCCTGTTAGTAGCTGCCCTTGTTGTGATTTTTCCTTTTATTTGCTCTGTTTTGCAGTTATTACTGTGTTTTTATTTAGCTTTGTGTTATATCACTTTAGCCTGACTAACATCCTGGTTAAAGTCGATAAAGTGCAGATGGATGGACGCTACGTCTCTTCCAACAAACATGTTGAAATGCTTCAAACTTCATCATAAAGTTTCTTAATCTACGTCCTAATCTGCTACTGCGCTTCAGATTTTACCAATTTATCTGCAGTTCTAAAATAATTTCTACAATTAAACAACATTAAAATAAATATTCTCAATATCAGCTTAGCCACAATGTTTCAAATTTTATCTACAAACCATTAAAAATGTTTCAAGCTTCATTAAACCGTGAAGCTACAATGTTCCTAAAATAAACTGAAGAATCTATTCTGTTGTTCTAGATCATATCAAAATGTCTGCTGCGACGTTTCACTGTTAAAATGTTTCAAAATGTTTCAAACTGCCTGAATGTTTGTAACTCTGTTATAAATCTGTTGCAGTTGAAAATGTTACTTCAACAAACCAGAATCAAAATGTCTCATAAAATGTTTCAAACTTGTTAAATATTAAATAACTGTTAAAATGTGTTTCAGGTTAATCACAATATTTGATTTGTCCTGATCTTCATCCCCTAAACGTCCTGAACAGTCAGGAGTATTTGGTGTAAACTGGGTTTGTTGGTTTCTGTGCAGCTCTACCAGTGCATGAGTGACCTGGAGTGCATCATGGGAAACTACTGCCACGTCCCGACCAAAGGCCCCGCCCACTCCCGCTGCCTCGCCTGCCGCCGGAGGAGCAGGCGCTGCCTCAGGGATAGCATGTGTTGCCCCGGCAACCGCTGCAGCAACAGTGAGACCTGCTTTTAAAATGAAGGTCATATAGTTGAGAAATATGAAGAATTGTAACATGGATTGAGTGTTTGCTTTTTTCTTTTGCAGACATTTGTGTTCCTGAGGCGGCCAGTTTTTGGTCTCAGAGTGTCCTGGACGCTGATGGAGGCGTGAACCCGTCCTCTAAGAGAGGATGGAGGAAACGAGGGAGGGTGAACTTTAAAGGGTCCTCTGGTAGAGGTAAATTTAAGTTTTCATTTCAGTGCTTTTATTTGTCGTAAAGAGCTTCTGCGGATGGTTTTCTGTTTTCATCACTAAGGGTGTTTTCTCAGCTGATGGTCCGGTAGACTTGGTTTGATTTTGAACCAACATTACAACATTTATTCCATCTCCAGCTGCTGTGGTTCTTGTTCTCTCTCTTCTGAGTCAAACCAACCAAACCCTTTAAAAAAACCTGTTCCCCTCCTGACCTGTGGGGGCGCTGCACCAAGAACCACTGAAGGAAACGACACAAAAACCTCTGAAGACACTGAGGCAACTTCCTTCTTCATTAAAAGGGAACAGAAATGGAGTGTCTTCAGGTTTTAGTGGTTGTAGGATTTATCTTTTGTCTTTGGTAAAAGAAAAGGAGCCATTTTTCCAGCTAGCGCTAAGCTAGCCTGTTTGTTTTGGTTGGATTTTCTGCTATATTAATTTTTCTGGACAAATTGTAAAGAACTAATTTACTTTCATGACTGGTAAACTTTTAGTTGAGTAAAGCTTACAAAAAAATTGAGTCAAAGAGCAGACGTGATTGGTCGACCCGACGACCCAATGACCCAACGCTGGTTAGTTTTTGCTTTTGGCATCAGACCAAGTGGATTTTCCAGGCAAACGGATGGTTTGCATCAGAGCTTGATTATTTATTCATGCTTCCCCAAAATAACCAAACTTTCTAGGCAAAAGTTCTGGACTTCCGCTGATCCGCTAATAGTGGAACTAATTTTACATTTAGTGCTTTTGGTTACTTGGAAAACATTTGTCACATTTAGTTTCCCCTAAATAAATTTCTCTGGAGTTGCAAACGCTAATTTACTGGCCTGTTTTGCAAGTTTCAGTTCAATAAAGCTTAAAAACATCAAGTCAAACAGGAAGCCTGACTGGTCGACATAATGACAATTAGCTGTGGTTTTTTCCATCAACGAACTTTCTAGGCAAACGGACTGGAGTTTGGTGAACAAAATAGTTTTGTTTTTGGTTCTCCAGGTCAGCTGGGCGACCTGTGCCTGCGCTCCTCTGACTGCTCAGACACTTCGTGCTGCGCCCGCCACTTCTGGGCCCGGATCTGCAAGCCGGTGTTGCAGGAGGGCCAGGTTTGCACGCGTCAGCGGCGTAAGGGCCACCAGGGCTTGGAGCTGTTCCAGCGCTGCTCCTGCGGCGACGGACTCACCTGCCGGGCCGCGCCGGACCCAAACAGCCAGACTCCGCCACCGCAGCCATCTTTGCTGCTGGAGCAAACCGTGAAATCCAAGTTTGAGGTTTCCCCTTCCTTGTCTCAGCACGCCGCCCCCCACACCTCAGTGCTGGCCGTAACCTCGTCTTCTTCAGTGACGGCGAAGACGAGACTCCATGTGTGTCAGAGGAAATAAGTTGGACAAACAGGAAGAGAAACAGACAGATGGAAGGATGGACAGAGCAAAATCTCCTCTCTGTCTGTGATCGAGGCCAGAGGCAACGAGAGGCAGAGAGATTTGTAAAAGAAAGAGTGAATAACATTCCTGTTTACACCCTTAGCATCTCTTAAATATCTGGAAGGTCATCAGCTTCCTGTCACACCAGCTGAAGGGACACGAAACCCTTTGCGGTTGGGATGTGATTTCCTCCAGGGTGTCTAGACAAACTGAAACCGCTTTGAAATCCAGTCTGACCCCTTTGACCCCAACAAAAGGGGTCAGACTGGATTTCATCAGACATGCAACAACATGCAAATGTTGATGTAATTCACACATTGTTTTCAGCTGTTGAACTCTACATCACCTAAAAGATCCAAAAGTCAAACCCAAAGAAACCGAGTTAAGCTATTTGGTGGCGTTAGCATAAAATATTAGCCAAATTTAGTCGACATTTGAATTTACTTTTCAATAAATAACTTTTCCATCTTTATAACTTTGTACCACCGACATGTAAACAGGTTTTATCGCTCTGACTCCAATCCTGCCGTTGTTAGAATTTCTTTCACATAATTCTTCTATTTCTGTTTTAAACTTATAAAAACAACATTTTATGTAAATGTTGTCGTACTTGTTACATTTCAGCTAATTTTACTGGGTTTATTCTCTGAGTAAAAACTAAATAAATGAATTAATTTTTTCCAGACTGTATGTTTTATTGCACTGATATTTTGAAAGAATTAGTTTTGTATAAATTTTGTATTTTGTGGTAAATCTGAGTGTAATTATTCACATTTATTGAGTTTAATTGAAAGTTTATAAAATGTTTTGTGATTAAATTTGTTTCTTCTTGCCATAATCTTCTGTTTTGTGCTATAGTAAAAGCATATTTACTACACAAAACTTGTGAACACTATTTACTTTATTTACTGCTTCATTTCTACCAACATATGTTATGTTAGCTGATTAAGCTAGCTGATTAAGCTAGCTGATTAAGCTAGCCCCTTGAGAACATTTAGGGACTAGCTAGCAGTCTCTCCCTGAATTAAACTATTTCTAGTCATGAGCTTCAAACTGTTAACATTATGGGTCACAGATCTAAATTAATGTTAGAATTAATGTTAGAAATACAAATGATTTTATGTATATTTTATCTATATTTGACTTTATCTTTTTGCTAGCAGCTAGCTTGTAGCCAAGTTTATTGATAGATTATACACAAAATAACAAAAAAGATTTTTAAAATTCTCTTTTTCCTTTTCCTTAAATGTACTTTATATGACCATCTTCTCTCAGCATGAACTGAAGGTAGTGGGGTCAAAAAGTCAGGAAGATACAAATACTTCCTGATTTAAGCAGATAAATGTCATTTCCAAACATAAAAATCAAAGTTTGTTGTGAAACCAGTCAGGATTAGGAGAAAAGTTTGGTAAAAAGTTGAAAAGAAATTTAAAGATGTGGCTGAAAAGCAAAGATTGAAAGTTGTCCAGATAAAAACATTGCAGGGAATATTTCCACCTCGACATTTCAATAACAAACTGATTATACTAATATAGCTAATTTAGCTAATATAGCTAAATATTTTACATCTGGAAAACTGTATTAGATTTAAAACTTTAAACACAAACATGAGCACCCATATTAATACCTGGTTTTGTAACTCCAGTTTCATTCATACAGAGCTGTAATTAGATACCGAGATTCAAATACTGACATTTTGAAGAGCCACGTGTTTTTGTATTTAATCCCTTAAACCGGTCCTGCAGGATTAAATTTATACCCAGCTGGTGCATGAAGGTCCCACCAGAGTTTGGTTCAGGCTGGGTGGGTTCTGGTCGGCCCAGGATGTTTGGACCCACTGGGTTCATTAAACAGAATCCATTTGGGGAACCTTGATTACTTCCAGGGTAGTTCTTCATATCAAAAAAACTTGATTAGTTCAAAATGGGTAAAATTTAAAAATCCAAACCGCTACAGCCAACATGGTCCAACAGGTGGACAACATCCGGGTTTCTCAGCACATTTTCTGCCCATATGGGCCTCATCTCACTTTAAAGTAAAGAGTAGGACAAAATCGCATTAAATTATACCAACTTATAGTGAATAAATTTGGTTTCTAGCTAGTAAAACTATTCTAAACTGTCTAAAAAGGTCATTTAAGGTTCTATCTTTATGTTTTTGTGTAACTTTGTTTATTTCAGAATAAATCTGTCGGTCAAATGGTGCAGTTGAATCTTTCTATTGGTGGTACAGTTTGTTAAAACGTCATCCCAGTTTAAACCCATCAGCCTCAGTCACACGGCTCCCCCTGGTGGCCAGGCAGCGTAGAAACCCCGCACTGGGCCCTGTGTTTTCCTCTCTGCCCACTTTGTTGGAATTTTTAAAAAACTTTGGGGAGGGATTAGCTTTCAGAGAGGTCAGTTACATTTTAATTAACTCGAAATTCTTCTCTAATTCAATACTTTCTGTATTTCTGGATTTATTACTATATTTCACTTGGTCCATCTGTTTAACTCCCAGTGGTCATTCAGACCTTCACAGCCATAATTTATTTAATTTCAGTACAACTCGTTCTCCAACCAACCACCAAATAACAACATTTAGAAGTAAATAAACTAAGATAAGTACAGAAAAGAGTATTATTATTATTCTTGTAGCTAAAACTGCAACATTTCAATTTCCAAACAAGTCTTCAGACTAAAACTCTGTTCACAGACTTTAATGCTGACATTGTTACATTTATGCAGCTGAATGAATCTGGCAGAACCGGCAGAATATTTTAAAAAGCTTTGCTATAAAAAACAAGGTGTAGGTTTATATGAACTAAGCTAAATATCTGGTATGTGGAAAAGCACACGTTTCCTGCAGCCTTCCCTGATCTGACTGGGATCTTCTGCAGGTTTTCCTTCAGGGAGAACGAGAGTTTCCCTGTTTGTCCTGACTGCTGCTGCCGTGAAGATAAGCTCACCGGGTCTTTTCCTTTCCGGCAGTTTCCCCGTTCAGGAACGTCCGCAGTAGGTCATCAGTCTGCATTGTCGTCACATTTCCATCGGTGTTTCCCCGTTTCGCTAATGTCAGGTTTGTTTCATGGCTCTGATTTGGATCTGAGATCAAGAACAAAACTCTGATGGTTAGCTTTCAGTTATATGATTCAGTTTAACTGGACCGTTGTCCAGAACCGTAGGAGGCCCAGGAATCCACTTAACCATGACAGACACCGAAGAGCTAACTGGTTAGCATGGCACGCTATATTAGCAGCTAGTTAGCTACTGCCTCCAGTCTCAGAAAGTAAAGATGTCGAAACAAACTTTTGTCTAACAGAAAAGTCCTACAAGAAAAAAAACAACAAAAAAAAACATAGAATATATGAGATTAAATAATCCTGCCACAAAATCTAAGACCTGTGATTAATTATTTTAAGGCCAACTTTCATTTTAGTAATGAATTTAAGACTTTTTAAGGATGCGCATGGGATCAATTTGCATCAAACATTAATGAACATGGTCAGTCCTGTCTGTTCATTAATGACAACCTTCTTCCTGAATGTGGGCCTGATATGTAAACATAGTTTGTTTAAAGAGAAAAAGACGAAGTTAAATAACTGAAGTTTATGACTAACTGATTGGAACAACATCACAGCAACACGATCATGAATGCAGTCAGTAAAAACTACATTTTAATGATGAAAGGTCAGAGCAGACGTTGTGATATCTTCTCTGTGCTGCAGGTCAAATGATTAAATCAATAAATTTACATTTTCATTTTGGTTTTATTACAATATAAAAGCAGATAAAAGTCAACACATGGTGACACAGTCATTAGTACTGAAGTATGAGGAATTGCAGAGACGTTTATCACGTTTATAGGGTAATAAATCCTGAGCGGAGCGACAGAGATGTGAGGCTGGTTGTACTTTAACCTGTAGCCACTCCTGCAGAGACTCGGCTTCCTGTGCTGACCGGACCAGGAACCCGGTCTCTGTCTGCTGCGCCTGCAGAGGTACGACCAGGTGAGAATAAGTTTTATTATCAATCTAAATGTTTTTATCGTCATGAAGGACATTAAAGATGACTCAGAAAGCTTATCAGCAGGCTGGATCAACGTTAAACCAGTTTATAGAGCGTTAGAAGGCAGAAGCTGTCGTGGTTTGTTGGGTTTTATCTATTTGCAAAATGAAATACAATAAAATCTCACATTGTTGTTTTATCAGATGGATAATAAACTCGGTTTCCATGACAACATCCTGAGTCGGTTGATAAAGACAAGAGACGAACAAAGGGATGTTCTCGTTTTAAATGTGCTGTTGCTAGGAGACAGGCAGAGTGGGCGGAGCTCCGTGGGGAACGCTCTCATTGGTCAGTCCCGTAAAGCAGAATTTCATTCAGGTTCATTTTTTCACGTGAATGTAACGAAGTTTCTCGCTGGTTACAGGCGGGGACGAATTTCAGACGGGAACCTGCGTTTCTGACGTTTCCGTGACAACAGAGCTCCGCGTCCTGAGCAGGAAGTTTCCCGCGTATTTCAGGAGGCAGGGGGCGGAGTCTGACCTGGTGCTCAGAGTGTTGGACACGCCCCCCGTGAAGCTCCGCCCACAGAGCCTGCAGGAGCTCTGCCCCGGTGGCGTTCACGTGTTGGTGGTCATCATGAGAGTCGATCAGCTGAACGAAAGCTCACCGCTGCTGAGCCACACAGAGGTACAACACACATTTAGATTCCCTTCATTTCATTATCATCTTTGTCTTATTTACGTCTTCTGCTCTTTCACAAACGTATTAATCTGAATTTCATCCCAACCTATTTCTACTTGGCGGTGGTTTTTTGGCTCATTACTTGTTGTACTTGTGTTTTCGTACCTTTGGGATAGAAAATGTCGGGTACAAAACTCTCTGCTAGGTTCATACTATCTTAAAATAGAAATTAGTCGTTTTTTAATCTTTTTTTTTTTAATTCCTGTAATGAAAAGTGATAATGTGACTGTGACAAAATGCAGCTTATCAAGTTTCATCAACTTGATATTAAGTCCACTCCTTAATTTGTGAATTTACTTAAAATAAACGTGAAACTGTGTAAGGAGCCGGATACGACTTCATTTACTTACAGAAACAATAAAAGGTCATGGAAAAGTCTCACTGCACAGGCACAAAATTAGAGTTTTAATTAATGTGTAGCAATATACCATTTTATATCAAGGTTATTTTACTCAGTAGCTGCTTATTTTGTCAAATAATCTGGACAAATAAAATGATTTCTCCCATTACCACCATTAACTAGTGGTAATGTTTGCTTAGTGTAATCTCTTTCTGTTTCCACGTCTAACTGTCAGCTAACTGAAATGAGCCATACAAAAACTACTAGAATAAATTCATAATGGTCGAAAAACCAAAACTTCAGCACAGATGTTGAACTTTACAGAGAGCTTACAAAACATCCAGGTAAATCAGCGATTCAGAATTTATCCAAAAGATTAATTTAGGAGAAGCTATACGTGCTAAATGTTTTCAGAGCTAGCAAAATTGCCAACTAAATTAAAAATTAGCTCCCCTATTAGCGCATTAGCGCTCACTAACGTATTTTCTGGTAGGGACAATAAAACACATTTCTTATTTTTCTTCTCAGAAACATGTTAAGACTTTTTAAAAGATTTTTTTGCCTTTCAGAGTCTCTTCGGTCCAGACTGGCGTCGTCACGCCATGCTCGTCTTCACACACGCTGATCACCTGGGGAAGGCGGGGCTTCAGCCGCCTGCTTTCCTGACCCAGAGCTCTGATTGGCTGAGCTCTCTGGTTGAAGAGGTTGGGGGCGGGGTTTCGTTTTTGGATAACAGCTCTGATTGGCCATCAATCAGAGGCCGTTCAATAAGGGATCAACTGCTCCGCCTCTCAGCGAAGAACCATCACAAAGCTCTGCAGTTTAGGTCAGACCAATCACTCTGACACAAATTCTGAGGACCAAAACCATCAACGTTAATGTGGGTTTTAGGCCCGTAACAACAAATGTCCTAATTATTGAGATATATGATAATATTGTTTTTTAGGACATTTTAGAGTAGTATTTTGAAAGACCAATAAACTTTAATTTTATAAAGAAAACTCAAGACTGAAACTGGAAGATATTTTAAATATAAATGTTAAATTTCACTGCTAAAAGATGCATATTTTGAAAAGTGCAATTTAATCAATACTTTTCAACATGTTAACCATAACCAGCATTTGAAATAATGAAGTAATAATAATAACATGAAATAATTAAAAAGCAACAGAAAAAAAACATTCTTTGTCTGTTTATTTAAGTATTTGTGCCTTTGGTCTGTCAGTTCATTTGCAGCTACAACAGAAACGTGCCAGCAGTTCTTACACAAATGATCCAGAAGGGGGCAGTTTTCTATCTGATGGTGCAGTTAGTGAGAGACGGAGCCCTGCAGAGCCCCTTCCCCTTCACCTCAAACCCACTGCCTTTGTAGTTGGCCACACCTTTACTGTCCACCTGCAGGTCAGGCAGCAGAAGCTCCCAGATCCTCTGTTTGGATGAAAGTTCACCATCCGGTTCACCTAAAACAAACATGGCGGATCTTAATGTTGGAATCGGTTCTATAGCCTCATAAAGGCTGAAAATGACCTGAACACCGTCGCCATAGTTACCAGGGTAGCTCAGGAAGGTGATTCTGTCTCCGGGGGCGGAGCCTGAAGGTGGCGCCAGCAGCTCAGTGATGACATCAGAGGCGCAGCAACAGAGAAGGCGGCCGTGTGAGGCCACGCCCCTCATTTTAGAGGCCTTCACGTTGCACAGAAACACTCCGAGAGAGCCTTGCAGCTGCCAGGGGGAAATTTAAACCGTTTTAATTAATAATAATAAACATAAAACACAGTAAGGATTATTTATTGACTCTTGAGTAAGTCAGCTTTTCTCTAATTTGGAGTTAGCATTAGCTATTAGCTTGACTCTGGTTAGCTGCTAGCATGATTTACTAGAGAAATACAATTTTCAGACATATTTTGTATTATTATGACTGCAAATTTGACATCGGCTGAAAAATTAAGTCACATTTCTTGTATTTGTGTAAAATCTAGTTCATTAAATCCAGGTTTTCCCTTCATTTCTTATTTAAACTGGAAACTATTGCATCTAGATTTGGAAAACTTTGATATAATTGTAGGAATTAATTCAATACATCTTAAAACTTAATAAAATACATTTTGATTTCAAGATATTATTAATTAATTAATTATGTGTTTTTATGTATTTCAGTTTTTTGTTCCAATGGAAACTTGACAGCATAAATTTTAAATAAATATTATATTTCATTGCTTAAAGAAAATACAATTATAAAATCCAATCATTCACATCAAATCTTGTACATTTGTATTTTAATAAAAACAAATATAGCACAAAGTAAAAGAATTGAGTGGAATTTCCTATTATTTTAATAGTTTAGGTTAATTTTTGAAAACCTTTCAAAATCAAAATGACATTTTATACACATGAATATCTGAAGTCATTTTGAAAGAGGTTTCAGAAAAAGTCAAATTTTGTTACGAAGACTTTCAACTTCATAATTTGGAAAATTAAGCTGAAAAATGTCACAATAAAAGTCAGTTTCCATTCAAAACACCTGATATAATAATAATAATAATAATAATAATAATAATAATAATAATAATAATAATAATGTTGTTTTTACCTGGTCCAGATCTTGTAACCCTCCCAGTTTGCTAACGACGGTCCGTGGAGAGTTTTCTCCCACATCCACGTCCTGAACACTCATGGCCTCCGCCAGCGGGTGGCGCCGGACGCTCAGGATTCTTCCAACACGCAGATCCAGACGTGACGCATCGATGCGAGACTCCGCCCCCAAAGAGAGCGGGTCTGAGACCGGACGAGCTAAAAGATGGATATGAAACGTGACTGTCGTTTTATTTTCCTCTGGTTTCTCCGGTTTGTTGTTACCTTTCCTCTCTCCTCTCCTCCGCCTGCCTGGTCGGTCTCTGCTCTCACCGGAGGAAACGGAGGGAGGAGGACAGCATGAAGGAACAGCAGCTGCTGGTCCGGAGGGCGAGGTGGGGTCAGGGGTGGAGTGGGCGGGGCTTACACGGTGAGGGGGCGGAGCCTGAGAGAACAACGCTTTGGCTGGAAGAAAGAAAACATGTTAAATCAGCAAGAAAGAGATGAAATACAAATAACGGCTGAATGCATCTGAGTCACTTTTAATTTAGCAAGATATCAAGTCTAACGCAGTCTAAGAATGTCCGCCGTGTTTCCAAGAGGTTAAAAACATTTCCATAAAACTTCCTTCAGAACTTTATGGCTCCTCAGTCCCCAATGAGAACGTCTTTTAAAGAAACATTTAATAAACGTTTGACCTGGTGGAGTGAAGATGTTGTTAGGTGTTAAAGTTTGGTTGGTAGTTTCCGTACCGGTGCGTCTCTTCTGCTTGTCCTGCAGCTGACCCCTCAGCTGGTCGATGTCCTTTTTCAGTTTGGCGTTTTCAACCAGCAGCTTCTTCTGCTCTCTGACGGACGCCTGCAGCACTGCAACACACACAATATCATGTCATCCACAAGGTGGCGCTGTGTGGGAAATACAAGAGAATGTAAACATATTACATATTTCTTCTGATTTTGCTTTTTTTCCTTACTTTTTTAAATGTTTCTGGTCATCATAAGACTAAATACACTTTTTTTTTTTTTTTTTGCATTTTCTTTCTTGTGACATTTTAAAGTTTGCTCAAAATTTGCATGAGTTGGATGGAAACATCATGATTAGCTAGATTTGGTTGAACAGTTCCTGTCTGACAACATGAAGCAGGAATTCATTACATCCTTTCAAGAACAGATATGGAACAACATTACTGTCAGTTTACAAAGTTCACAAAATCATTTCTGAGGCTTTAGACATGATCCACAGAAGCCAAGTTTCAATCACAAGTGTGAACAAAACTTTTTTGATATTCTGCAAAAGATGAAAAAAAACAGTTTTGCAAATATACTTTTTTTTCTTGTTAAGTGAGAAATCCAATTAAAATGTAAATAATTTTATTAGAACTGTTTTAGAGTTACTGGTGAATAATCACTAAACATATCTGGTCATGCCTTCAAACTCTTCAACATCCAGAACCAACATGTTTGGACCCGTCTGTCCCAACAGAACCAGAACCAAACTGGTTTCAGTAAACAGTAATTTTCTGGGCAACCTGAACCTTACTGGACCTGAACCGGCCAAACGGCTTTAAAAGCCTAAAATTAATGTGGGATTATGTTCATGATGTGTGGATGGAAACGTCTGAGCTGACCTCTGACCTTTAACCTGATGATGTCATTAAACTCTCAGGGTTTGTGTCTTACAGGCTTTCTCTCTGCTCAGCAGCGCGTGGGTTTTAAAGTACTCCATGATCTGCTCTCCATCTTCCGGGTCCAGTTTCTTCAGCGCCGCTGCCAGGCTGGAAAAACGAAAAGCAACAAAAAACCCGTCAAATAAAACAAAGCTTGTGCTGGCAGAGGTCAGAGGTCAAAGGTTTTCTGCCAATCTGAAATATTAGCAACAATTTTCAGTTTGGTGCATTATTATTAGCATTAATTACTGTTATTTATAGAAGTGGTTGAAATGTTTATCAACTTATTTTAAAATAAATATATTTAAACAAAAAATATATAATTTTTTATTACATAAAAGTAAAGTTGTCTATCTAAAATGCTCTTTATCGTCAGGTTCAGATGTCATCAGTTAATCTGGTTAAAACTAACAGAAACAATATTCAGTCAAACATCATTATTCAAATGAGACAACGACATCACAGACGACCAGATGGGATGTTTATGTTTAGATGAGATCAGAGCGGGCGCCGCCTGCCTCCGGGCGCCACGCACAGCTAAAGGTCAGAGCTAATGCACCAGAAAAGTTTGTTTTTATTAAACCATGAATGAGTGCAAGAGCTTCCTGCATGATATTATCATAAAATGGCACAATGTCAGAAGAACTCATGCAGAGAATGCAAAACTATGTAGTTTGATTCAGAAATGGGAAAATAATTTCCTATTTATTCGCCTCCAACAAAGACAATGAACTTAAAAACCACTTTGAAAAGTTAAAGTGCTGTCAACCCATTAACAAACTAAAAATGGAACATTTTCAATGATGCATCAAGCTGTGACACAAGATATCAGTGATGTCAGACAAATCTGAAATTTCACTCCAGATATTTCTCATAGAAAAGCTGTTTAATTAACGCTACCGGAAATTCATTTGGAGAATTTTGTCTACTCAAGATTGTAGTATCAAATTATAGCTCCAGATAAAAAGTGAGATATTGTAACTTTACTTTGACTAGTCATCCCTTAATTACTGACCATCTGAAATATATATTTCAGATGGTCAGTAATTAATTGTAGATATCTTGAATTAAAACTTCCACACAAATTAATGGTAAATCCGATGTAATTTATATTAGTCAGAATGTAATTAGAGCTATCTTAATTTACAAAGACACCCAGTCAAACTAATTTCAGATGTCTGGAATGTTGGTGGTGAAACTGATTTTATGGTAAATCGGCCTGCCATATCCCCCAAGCAACAAAATTAGCATGCTAACGGAAATGAGTTAAACATTTGAGAGAAAGATCGATATGAAGGAGATTTTGAAGGGTTTCAGCGGCAGATTATGTTAGATTGTGGACGTCAGACTTGTTGTGGACAAACAAACGTCACGGGATTAGATTAACTGGACCAGTGTGGACGTAAAAAGACCGTTTTTGTTCGAGATTTTTCTGTTCTGTCAATGATGGAGACTCTGACCGGTGAGTTGGACTTTATTCTGCATTTCTAAGTTGTTTGACTAAACAGTTCACTGTCTACAGTTATAACTTTATCCTTGATTGGTATAACTTGTTAGAATCTCAAGAGCCTTAGCTTTCCAATTATTTAAAATATGTATACAAAGTACAAACAAAGCGCATGACGTTTTGACGTCCAGCACGCGGTACATAAGAACTTCCGGTGGTTTAGGAAAGTTAAATAAGTGGAACGTTTTTCTGATTTGACTTTGTGAAATTTGCATGAACGTGTATTTGTCTCACATCTGTTTCACAATTATGTTTATTATTATTATTATTATTATTATTATTATTATTATTTTAGTTTTTGTGTGTCTGTTGTGAAGTCAACCTACTGGACCTGAGATGAACAAAGAACAGTTACACATAATTATTAGGCAGCTTCTTTTATTTAGGCAAGATGAGCCAAAAGTAGATTTAATAATAAATCAATAACAATATATATAAATATCAATACATAATAAGTCTGATAGAATATTGATTAAACTCTGATCCAGAACCGCACAGCCTTCTGGGAGATGTAAACAGAGGAAAGACTTCAGCTACTTAACTTCTCACAGCTAGCAAAGCAAGGCTGGTGGCATCAACTAACTCACTCTCTCACTCTTTGGTTGCTTAGCAACTCACTCATTCTTTGGTTACCTAGCAACAACCTGCTGGGTAACTTACGCAGCAGCAGTTTAAGGTTTGTGCCTCATAACTGTTTAAAGATTTTTTAAACAACAGCAGCTTGGAGAGAAAACTGTGGCCAAAACAGTAAAGGTCACATCAGCAGTTTGTTAGTATTTGGGATATTTAAAACAAAAAACTAATCAATAATTATCGATATTAACTGATATAAAACAACCCTATTCAAGGATTGTTTTTTTGTGTTTACTGGGAAGTTTTGAGCTGGTTATAATTTTCACCTGAACAGATGAAAATAGAAAAATGAGGAAGGAAAAAGTTTTTCATTTAGTTGTGTAATAATTCTGTACAATAGCTTGCAGATATTCCCCTGAGAAGCCAAAACCTCACGTTTACTTCTGTAAACATGCATGTTTGTTGTTTATTAACATTTTGGATTAACAGAGACTAATGTAGTTGGTGATTAAAAAGAATATTTTTTTAATTACGGCTGCTGCTGAGGCTGTAGATGTGAGTTTCTGTCCTGTGGGAACCGTTCCTGTGTCCTCCCACAGCAGCTAAACAAACCCACTCAGAGCTCCTGACATGCAGAGACACAACAGCTGCAACAGGCCTGATGCTAAAAATACCTGCAGCCAGTGGAGCTCACTCACATGAGCGTACAGTAACTACACTGAGAACAGACTCAGACTGATAAATGACTGGGAAACAGAAAAAAACTCAGGAAAAATGACTGAAGTTTCAGTGAAACATCCAGGTCTGTTGTTGCTCTAAGGTTGACCAAAATGTTTCTACTTTAAGACTTAATCTGGAAAACAAAGGTGAACTAGTGCTTCTTTTTAAGATAAATTTCACATTTGGGAATGAAACAGAGCAGCCTCAGGTGGTTTGGTTTGTTTCGGTAAAGCGTTTGGTACCTGGGGTTGAACAGGTTCTCCATGTTGTCCATGTTGACGCTCGGCTGGCTCCGCTGCAGAACGCGCGTGGAGCCCAGGGGTTTCGCCTCCGGTCCGCCTTCTGTCAGCTGTCTGCCTCCATCAGCGCCGTCTGTGGCCAGAGGTCAAAGGTCACATACCTCCACTTTTAACCACAGGGGAATCAGAGGTTTACGTTTTGATATCCACCGTATTTCATTGAACAGAGTGAAGACAAACTGCATGATGACCGGCGCCTTGCAAAAGTCTTCACACCCCTGGACCTGTTCACATTTAGTCAATAAAACCCCAAAAATCAGTGCATTTAATTCAGATTTCAACTTTTTATTCATAAAAGATTTCTGTTATGAATAAAAACTTTCTTTTCATTTTTGTCTGTTACATGAAATTCCAATAAAATCTGAAATGAAAGTATTTATCTGAGATTTCAACGACATAAGTCACTAATAAACAGTTTTCTTTGCTAATAAATGTAATTTTTTATTGATCTCTTTAAGTCAAGGTCAGCAGGACATGAATGTTCTTGAACTGTGGTTGCATTGATTTAATGAACAATTAGCTCCACCTAGAGGAGAATTGGGCAAACTACAAGCCCCAACCTAATCAGAGGACAGCAGAGTGAACTGGTGAAGATGAGTAAGTAGAGATTTGTGCTCCAGTCTTGATTTAGATTTAGTTTAACTTATTTAGTTAGTTTTATGATTTTTTAAAATCTATTTTTTGTCCACTGACTAAGCTAACTTCCATTAGCAACCCTGTTTTGCATGTTGACATTCAAACAGTGTTGCATGTTTTACACCAGATGTTTTGCAAATGTTTGCTTGATTTAACTACAAACAAATAACTTACCGCAGTGAAACAGCATGTTGGATATTGTGGTCAGGGTTTATGAAGAGCAGCTGGACTCTTCAGAGTCACTGGTTCTAAATTCCACAAAGTTTTATTTCATTATATTTTTGAACAACTGAATGTTACATTTGATGCGTTTCATTTAAGTCATCAGTCAGAGCCTGGATGTTGCAATGATCTAAGATTTGTTTCTGCTTTGTTTTCAGTGAACGAGGTGATAAAATGCTGTTTCTCAACCTTTTGAGCATTAAAAACTGCACCTCTTGTTTGTTCATAATCTTTTTTCTAATGTTACTTTAAATCTGCTGAGCCTGTTGTGTCATTTTAAGATCAAGAAGATGCAGTAAACCATGTAGATGACTGGAAGTACTCCAACCTGTTCTGACATTTTGAAAGAAATTGATTTAGGAAAGTTCAGTCTAAATTTGTTATTTTGTAATTATGATCATTATTTGTATTATTCTTTCCATTTTAGTCCTTAAAATACCTGAAGTTGCACATAATACTTTTTGTCTGTAGGATGACATCATTTTCAACCATTACATCAGATATTCGGATCTGTTAGTTACTCAACCTGAGTCACCTTTTTACCAAACACTTTTTACTCTTGAGTAATATCTTGGATAGCTACTTGTGTGAAAATATGACCATGTTGTGCTATTCTTAGTTGAGTAGAAATGTTTGATACCCACCTCTGACTATAACAACATGATAAAAATATCCAGCCATAAGAAAATAAGCAACTGAAATATAAAGTTCAGAAATAACGGAGAACTATTATTCTAAATAAAATTTGATTGTTTGGAATGAAAACATCTATTAGTGAGACATGAATGAGAGGAAAACTGCATTCAGGTTGTTTGTATTTAGTTTGTATCTGACAGGTTGTCTGTCAGATGTTTTAATATTGTTTTAATTATTCCGTTTTCATATGTATTAAATCAGTCAGTTAGAAATACACACCATTTTCAGGTAAATGCTTACGTTTCCATGTTTACAATACTGACTCAAAATGATCCATAAAGTTCAAGTTTAACAAATAATTTTGGGTAATGACGAATATTTTAGATTTATCTGCCGGAAACTTCGCTGCTAGCTTCAGCTAGCTCTGTATTTCTCAACTTTCTCCGGAAAATTCCGAGTGAAACCGAGCTCAGGTGAGTCATGCGCAGAGGTGAGTCAGCGGGGCGGAAACCGAGAGAGAGAGAGAGAGAGAGAGCGAGGGAGAGAGAGAGGACTGTCTGCGTCCCGAAGGAAGCGGACCATATTTGGAGTCTAAACATGGAGGAACGCCAGGCACGAGCCGCGGGCCAGGGGAGGGGCTCCTCCACCGGGCCGAGAGAGAGAAGGAGGACGGAGGGGAAAACGGGAAAAAGGCACCGATTTCCGAGAAGAAGACGTGGAATTGTTTCAGAAAGCGGTGAGTACATCTCTGTCTGCCTTATAAGAGGAAGAAAACCATAAATTATTTTAGATTTTATTGGTTAGTGGAGAGGAAACCTCCAAAGTTACGTTTTGTGGTCGACAGGTGTTTTCCTGGATTCAGCTTCATGTCTTAATTTCAAAATGAACGACTCAAGAAAATCTCAGAAAACTCCACAAAGTTTAAAGTCACTTTAAAAAAATCTATTTTAAGTCTCCGAGCAAACTTTGAGCGATCGATCAGTTGAGTTAGAGACAGTTTTTAAAGAAGGCAAAAGTCAGAGACTGTTTTGATTGAGCTAGCTTGAAAACAACAGCGAGGTAAATATTTTTACTGTAAA